>NW_008676551.1:0-233 GCF_000695815.1 Acanthisitta chloris | reverse complement strand
AGGCTCTCTGTGTTCTCTGGCACTGCACTCCAGAGCTTCAGCATATTATTTACCCCTGAGGCAGAATAATACCAGACACAGGACTGCAGACCAAGAACAGGAACATGCAGCAACCCTTTATGTGGATCTCTGAATTTGGATATAATCAGAGGATAAACCATAAGACTTTCTATTATAACAGAATGTACATGAGTTAGGGCTGGAACTTACACTCTTAGAGTAGACTCTTAAAA
>NW_008676550.1:46655-90873 GCF_000695815.1 Acanthisitta chloris | reverse complement strand
TTTAGGCTTTTTGTTAATTTTGTTTGCACTACTTGCTGCGTGTGCAGTTTAGGCTTTTTGTTAATTTTGTTTGCGCTACTTGCTGCGTGTGCGTAAGAATTCTTTGATTACATGTGCTTGTATTTATTTACATGGAGATCCTGACTGATGTAAAGGAATATTAATATTTCCTTTATCCCTCCTGTTCCCCCGTATGAAAGATAAATGCCCCCAGTACCAGCAAATAAGCTATGTTAAATCTCTTTCTTTCTGACACCTGCTTCTTGGAAACCTCAGTTAACTTGCACACAAAACTTGTGTTACTAATCCTCCCCGACAGCTCTGTGCAGCACTACCAGGCGGTCTGTGCATGAATTGGAGGTGTGGAGTAGCCCATTCATTGTTCTCAGCTGAATGAGGCCTCTGCAGAAGATGAGTAAGTCCAGAAATGATAGCTGAGCAGTCTGAACCCCTCCATTCACCCTGCTGGGTGTGCTCATCCTTTCACCTGGATGCGTTAAGAGCCTATGATATTAATCAGCCTGGCTCCAGTCTCAGAGCTTATCTACATCAGTGGTTTTAAAAGTGCACTCTTCTGTCAGCATCACTGCATCTGCACAATAAATTTTGCTAGCTTAAGCTATGACTTCTAGTAAATTCAACTATGCTGGCAGAACTTTTCAGTACAGACTGGATGTCTCAGTACTATGTGTTTTTACACATGTTCCTCAGCTGTGCAGATGCAGAGACAAGATTTTGATGCCACCACGTTCAGGTGCAGGTGTCAGGCATTTTCTCCTTTTTCTAATGCCTGCATTTCTTTAGTCCTGGACCAACGCTCAAAAGTAGGAGAAACTGATAGAATTTTTTCTAGAAGTTAAATGCTGCTAAACATAGCTAATGTCGTTGAAAGAACTTTAACCTGGACTTCCTACTGTGCTATAGGGTTCTTCAGCTTAGGAGGGCCATGAGCCCCTCCACTCCATTGTGTAGATAAGAAAACTCCCAGTTCCTATCTTCTCATGCATATCATGCCCTCTTTCTGTTTCCACAGAAACTATCTCAAGTATCTAGGCAATTCAAATAGCCTATACCGAAATGATGTTTGCGTCTCTAAATATGGAGGAAGAAAATCACAAATAGTTTCATATTATGTCTAAGGCCATGCAAAAAAATGACTATTCTGCTCTGTTTTTCCTATTAAAAAGGAATTAGAAATATTGGAAACAGGATGGCGATTAAACTACCAACTCATCCACCCATGTAGTCCTTGTGGACTTGTCTGAGGCATCTTGACTGTCACCATGAGTAAGATTCTGTCCCTTGTTCTGCTTGTGCTTTCCATGTCCCATATATGAGTGGAAGTCTGCAGTGTTCCTGGCTTGGTCTTGCACTTACGCTTGCTAAACTTACTTGGTAAGAAATGCAATTGTGTATTGTTTAGTTCTGGTAGAATTGAAGTGTGGAACTTCTCTACAAATTCTTACTAGATCAAAAAGGATTTAGTTGATAATTGTAGATTATTTTCATTATTCAGTTGTAGTTAATTGTCCATGAGTTTGGAGACCAAATTTTCATCTATTTTATTAAGAGAATTTTTTGAAAGGATAGAAATTGCCCATCCTTTAAAGGTCACCTTCAGATCTGTTGCTTGAAGTAAATTATTACTTTAATTTGAAGGATTTTTAATCAATGATTGTACTAAGAAATTCTGAGTATTATATTGAGTGGTAATGTAAAGGATTTAAAGAAGCAACTTCCCTGCCCTCTGAAAGTATAATGTGAATCTACTCAATACTCACTGTAGAAGCTTGTGCTTATTTTGCAAAATTGGGATCATTTGACAATTAACTAGTTTTTACAAGTTAAGACTGGTTTCTCTGGGCTGTGAGTGCAGTGGACCAGGTGCTGTCACTGAACTCTGCCAGCAGCAGCTCTGCTGCATCCCCCCAGGCGAAACTTGGCAGCATGTGGAAGCACAGCCAGGTGCCTTACCTACAGGTAAAACACCAGTGAAGGAGGAGGTCAACAGGAGGTAGTTCTTTGCCCTACTTCCCCAGCTTCCTGAAGGAAGCTTTGAATTATTAAAGGTTAATTGTTCTTTAAGTGCTGTTACCAGAGAGGCTCTTGGTTGATAGTCAGGTAGGGCCATGCCAGAGTAGGCTGTGTGGACACTTTCAGAGAGAAACATGGTCCTTTGAGAAAAATTGCTAATTACTGTGGGAAATTTTGTGTCTCACGTAGTTAGCCAAAGAACTTATTTTAAAATGCATTATTCTTTTGTTTGCTGCAATCAATTAAAATGCATTATTCTTTTGTTTGCTGTAATCAGAGTCTTAGTTCTATTGAAATTGGAGACAAAACCTGGGAGGTAAGAGTGGAGTGGGGTGATTACAGGACAAAAAGTTTGTATGACCTTTAAGGTAAGGCTAAAAATCTGATGCAATGAAAGGGATGGTTTGAAAGAGAGTTAGAACAGGGATTACAGAAAGGAAGTGATCCAGCAGGGCAAACAACCTCCAGCCTTTGCTGTCTGGTGATGTTGAATCGTGCTGAAGAAGAGACAATTAGAGGTTGTGACAAGAGGACACAACTTGTGCAGAGAGAGAAGCAGGAACCTGGGGAGTATAGAGGAAGACATGATGGCTGATACAGTCTGAATAGATGGAATAGTTAAATACAGTAGTAGGGATTGCTGTTAAACAGTGCTTTACTACATGTTCTGTAGGCATTAACTAATGAATTTTCACACTACTGTATTAGGAGTAGTAAATGAATGTTGAGACAGTATAGAGTACTTTTGTTTCTGTGGGGATTTTTCATCATGTTTGCAACTTTTCTTGTTTGTATCTGTATGGGTTTGTTTTGTTGCTGCTTTGAGAAGTCAGTTGGGAGGGGGCCAAGGGCATAAGTTTGAACAAAACAGTTCTTCAGCATTAAATAAATTGGCAGTGTGCCTTATAAATCTTACTCCTCACTCTTTATTGAGGTGAGTCACTCAATAATTCTCTGGGTTTCCAGGCTGCAACAATATCCTAATTATAATGCAACTGGGACTGAAAAATCTGGTTTACCTGTCAGATCATTATGAAAAGAAAAATCTTGAGAATGTCTCCTGTTTATGTGGAATTTCAGCTTTCACTCTCAGAAGCTGTACATGGAAGCTAAGGCTGATGCTGCATACGTATCTTATGTCATGCAACCACAGCAATAGCTTCAGCACCTACGCTTAGCTATTTTTTCTTCCGTCTCCTTTGTGTCCTCAATGACATCCTTGTTGCAGTTTCCTCAGGTCCTCCTTTCATTTCTAGACACCTTCACAATAATATTTTCAGCTCAGCCTTGTGACTGTATGCCCAGCTCTTGCATGTCACATGTAATATACTTCATTTCCCTTACAGTGACTTGAGAGATGTATTGTTTTTGAAACCTCACTACTGTCAAATTGTTTGAAATTAACTCTGAGTTGTTGAAGGGAGAGTTGAATGATCGACAGCCTGTTCAGATGGTGAAGCTGACATACTGATAGCTTTGTTCTCCAAACAGAAATGCAGAAACCATTGTGCTGTGCTCACTGCTTGGGGAGTTGGGGACTGCAGCACCTTTGCTGATGGCTTGTTATATGTTGTTCTTGTGTCAGGTTCTCCATCCCACTTGTTATAATTTTAAAATCTCTAGATTTCTGTGGCTTTGTTCCACAACAAAAGAGGACTATGTGGAAGAACTCTGAACAGGTGCAAAAGCAAATTTGTGAGACACTATTCAAGAAAGCATGATATTTGCATAAATCAGGAGATCATTGAATAGGTTGAGTAAGAACACGGTGAAGGAAAAATAATGTGTAAAAGATGAGAAGGGAAATAGATGATTGCATAAAGGATGAATTTCAAGTGTAAAGGAGTGGAAGGAAGTATTTATGCCTTTTTAATTGTTGCTTAATAATGAACTACCCACTGCTGACCCTCTCAGAGTTTATTACTTTGCTCTGAAGTAAATGAGGCACAAAGTTTCTTTCCTCTGAAATTTTTGTTCTCTTCCTCCACTTGTTTTTGCACTTAAATTCTCCTCTCTTCTTGGTTTGCATGTCACTTCTCCTCCCCAGTGTTACCATACTGAGTGCTACTGATTTTGTCTCCCTCTATTTTCTGTGCTGAGCTTATTTAGTTATTAATTTTTTCTTTACACTGCAGCATTTCTGCTCTCTTAACTTGCTTTGCCTCTCCGTCTTTTCATCATGTATTCTCATTCTTTCTACAGGAGCACACCACATCATTTCACTCTTTGGTCTTTGTGTTCTCTCTCACTTAGCTCTCTCAGCCCTTTGAGATAAAACACACCTTATACAAATCCCCCAAATTAGAGGCAGACACTTCCTCTCAAGATCAGAGTTCATGAGAGTTCCTACAAATCCTTTCTTCAACAGAGGAACAGAAATTGTCAGTGTAACCTTGTACTGTTACTGTAACCCTGTTCCTCCAAAGAGGCTGTTCTTGTTCACAGAGCAGTCTGTCCAGTGTCTTAGCCCACCTTCCTTGCAAGTTATGTTTTTTTCTGCAGGGCCTGCTGGGCAACTGAATAGCCAGCACAGCCCCAGGCTGTATGTGTGTGTGGCCAATTTAGGATTATTTTCAGTTTTCTCTTCAGAAGGTTTGTAGCCTTGCTCTGTGGAGGGCTTCCAGTGCACACAAATAGCTGTAGCTCCATCTCAAATGCTTCTATACAGGCTTCATACCCTCACAGGAAAATGCCATCTGGAGAAGTACTCACTCTCTTCCTCCATTCATAGAGGTTGTAATGCATTATTTCTTTCTGCCTATATGAGGGAAAGCATGGGGTGTTCTTTTCCTCTTATCCCCCATCCCAAGGGTTTCAATTTTAAGTAAATGGCAGCAAAATTGTTACATAGTTAACCTCTATGACTAACCAGGATCCTGTGGAACTATTTATTTTGCTGATTTTCCTGACTTCTATTGCAAGAAACTTCTGTGATGAACATAAAGTACATCTATTTGTTTTTTAATCTGTTTCTAATGCAGATAAGATTTTTGGATAGACTATGTAAAGTAAGTTTTATATGAATGCTACATCCTGTAGTGATAGTAGGTATGAGTATTCTGTTCCCCATACTGATGCAGAAAAATGCTTAAAAAACAGAAAATATTTTTTACTGGTTTTTCTCTTTTTCTTTTTCTCTTTTTCTTTTTCTCTTTTTCTTTTTCTCTTTTTCTTTTTCTCTTTTTCTTTTTCTCTTTTTCTTTTTCTCTTTTTCTTTTTCTCTTTTTCTTTTTCTCTTTTTCTTTTTCTCTTTTTCTTTTTCTCTTTTTCTTTTTCTCTTTTTCTTTTTCTCTTTTTCTTTTTCTCTTTTTCTTTTTCTCTTTTTCTTTTTCTCTTTTTCTTTTTCTCTTTTTCTTTTTCTCTTTTTCTTTTTCTCTTTTTCTTTTTCTCTTTTTCTTTTTCTCTTTTTCTTTTTCTCTTTTTCTTTTTCTCTTTTTCTTTTTCTCTTTTTCTTTTTCTCTTTTTCTTTTTCTCTTTTTCTTTTTCTCTTTTTCTTTTTCTCTTTTTCTTTTTCTCTTTTTCTTTTTCTCTTTTTCTTTTTCTCTTTTTCTTTTTCTCTTTTTCTTTTTCTCTTTTTCTTTTTCTCTTTTTCTTTTTCTCTTTTTCTTTTTCTCTTTTTCTTTTTCTCTTTTTCTTTTTCTCTTTTTCTTTTTCTCTTTTTCTTTTTCTCTTTTTCTTTTTCTCTTTTTCTTTTTCTCTTTTTCTTTTTCTCTTTTTCTTTTTCTCTTTTTCTTTTTCTCTTTTTCTTTTTCTCTTTTTCTTTTTCTCTTTTTCTTTTTCTCTTTTTCTTTTTCTCTTTTTCTTTTTCTCTTTTTCTTTTTCTCTTTTTCTTTTTCTCTTTTTCTTTTTCTCTTTTTCTTTTTCTCTTTTTCTTTTTCTCTTTTTCTTTTTCTCTTTTTCTTTTTCTCTTTTTCTTTTTCTCTTTTTCTTTTTCTCTTTTTCTTTTTCTCTTTTTCTTTTTCTCTTTTTCTTTTTCTCTTTTTCTTTTTCTCTTTTTCTTTTTCTCTTTTTCTTTTTCTCTTTCTTTTTCTCTTTCTTTTTCTCTTTCTTTTTCTCTTTCTTTTTCTTTTTCTTTTTCTTTTTCTTTTTCTTTTTCTTTTTCTTTTTCTTTTTCTTTTTCTTTTTCTTTTTCTTTTTCTTTTTCTTTTTCTTTTTCTTTTTCTTTTTCTTTTTCTTTTTCTTTTTCTTTTTCTTTTTCTTTTTCTTTTTCTTTTTCTTTTTCTTTTTCTTTTTCTTTTTCTTTTTCTTTTTCTTTTTCTTTTTCTTTTTCTTTTTCTTTTTCTTTTTCTTTTTCTTTTTCTTTTTCTTTTTCTTTTTCTTTTTCTTTAAACAAATTTGATTCTAAAAGATCAGATTAGTTAGTGACTGAAGGAGGCATTTTTAAAATTTTAGTTTGCGAACTGCCTGTCTGACAGGCCATCTGTTTCCCACTCCCCCTTAAGAATGCTGACTCGGGATGCATCCTCTCCAGTTCCTGTGCTGAAAGACAGACTTTTAATATTAAGAAGTGAGTTTCTAGATATGATGACCTGAAATGTCCATGTATTAAGAGTCATCAGTTTGACTAATGGCACACCATGGCTACAGATCATCCTAAGCACCTCTTCAAAGTGTCATTTTTCCAGCTCAGTTGATTTCTGACATATCTCACTTTATCAGCCATTGAAGTGGAAATTTCATCACTCTTTTATGCTTTTTGACTTTTTCTTAGTATTTGTTTGTAATAGGTTTTATGGGTGATTAGTTGTATGAATTGTGAGGGTTTTTTTGTGGATGGAAGATTTTCTTAATTTCTGCATGTTGCACATAGGTTTTTTTAATCTACTTGTTTACATGTATCAGTTGAATTTTCATTGTTCTTTTGCTATTAAGGGGCATCCAAGTACTATTCCTAGTGTAATTTATACTAATGCAATATTTAGATTAGTTTACTCTGTAAACAATTACAGATTAAAAGGAAGTTATGATTAAAATAATGCCACTTGCTGTCATGTATCTATTGAACAGCAGTACTTAGATGCTATTTTCAGCAGCTGTTATCAATGCTGAGGATACTGACTTGCAGCCTGTGCAATCCTCTGCTCATATTCCAGACAGAAGATTAAGTCTTCTTCTCCCAAAAATCTTAGGGCTCTTGTATTCCTTATGTTTATGTAATAATCATAAAAAAAATATTTGGTCCCCATATAAGCAAATGTTCAGATTGTACTTGTACTAAGGGGTCAGTGTGGAAGGATCAATGATTCGTAACTTGTAATAATGGTCATTAATAATAACAATAATAGTAACTCAATAATACTAATAATTCAAAAAAGGCCTTTGCAGCTGGGAATACTGTCATTCTTTGGAATGTTTGAGTTGTTAGATTTAGGTGTTGGGAGGGAAGTTTGTGATCTGTAATATGTAAGTTCCTTCCCTGGCTCAGTTTTGCTGGTCTTGAAGAGGGAAGAGGGCACTGCTCCAAGCAGCATGCTACTTTCCTTGCTGCAGCTTCTCTTTGTGAGACCGAGTAAGAGAGATCTTGTTTGGCCTTCCTTGGAATGGTGGGACTAGGTGATCTTAAAAGTCTCATCCAACCTTGATGATTCTATGATAACAGTATTTCAAACTCTATTACTGTTCCTCGCTAACAAAGAAATGTACAAGTTTTAGCCTCTCATTTTTGAAAGATGTTCTCTCTAGCACTGTGTATATTAAAATAGTGACTCTTGTTATTCTCGGAACTAAATCCAATTTTGTTTGTGTTCTTTGAGATGGACATAAAATATTGAAGGTGTATTTAGACTTCTGAATCACGTACCTTGATGTTCAGTGAATCAGGTTTAATGCTGGAGGAAGGCTTTCCAAGTGAGAGATGGGGAGGGAGCACCGTGCATGTTGGTCAGGATTGCCATTCTGTTGCCAAACTATAATAACCCTTTGAGGAACTCAGAGTTGAAGCTGCTGAATGAAATGCAATAATTTTCCATAACACTTTAAAAGACCTGAAGACATGCTAAAGTTTTATCTGGGTGTTTTGGATGACACTCTGCAGTATGACCCTAATGCTTCCTTTAGATCTTGGCAATTATATACTACGTTTAATGTCTGTTCTACAGACTGGTGCTGTGTAGAGCTTAAATGTTGAGGTTTTTTATTGCAAAAAAGGTAAGGAATTGTGGTGGTAGGTGATTAAGAGGAACTGATGAAAGACTGTCCTGGGGAATTTTAAATGCCGTGTAAAAGTTCTAACCGGCATCAATCAGCTTTGTGTCTGAGACTCCAGTCATTGAAGCTCCCATCGTAGCTTCGACATCTGTGTATGAGTATGTCTTGTGCTCTGTTTTGGTGTTTATACTTGGTGTCTCTACAACACTTAGAGTAAAAGAAAGAATTTTGATAATTTATTTGTTTTAATTAGTAATTGTCCATAACTTATCTGACTTGGTAATTAAATGTTGTGCTAAATGTGCTAATGATGTCAGAGGTCTACAACATTGCCTGCCACATAAGGAAACAAGTTATGTGGTCCCAGTGACCTCATCATGACAAGAACTGCTTCTTTAGTTCTTCTGCTTCCCTTCTAAATTAACTTAAAATAAATATTTAAGTATTAATTTTAAAATGGGCATCTCCTCTTTATGACTTTGAACTTTTATTCAAAATTTAGCATGACATTGGGAAATTACAGTCTGAGTGAGTCTGCAATCAGCTAAACTATGTACAGAAATGGGATGAGCATGACTATATAAAAGCTGACATGTCACTCTGTTGATTAGTGTACACCCTCCTGTGTAATTCAGCCAGGAGCCTGTAACATTGGAGAGATCACCAAAAAGGTCATGGGAGATCCCAATGCTCAGTGACACAGATGAGCATTCTGAGTTTTTATACTTTGAAAACTATTAGACAGAAACTTGAACTGGTGGCACGCACCAGTGATTTTTTTTTTTACATTTTCTGCAGTATATGCAGGCCATTTCACATTACCATTGCAATACAAGGTGTAACAGTACATACTACAGCTGTTCTGACATCCTTTTATTGAATGTGTGCGTAGTTCAGTAGCTTTGTAAATACAGCTCTATGAAAATTCCTCCATTTAGCTGGAGTAAAGCTATCTGATAGACCATAGCTATGAACACAAAGGGCAAAAATTCCTTGTACATGAAGGCAAGTGGGTTTGTAACATGTCAAAAAATAAATTTAGCTTTATTCAGTTTAAAATTTTAATCTGATTTTTCAAATTAGTTGCTATGCATTCAGGTCACCCCCCACCAGAGACACAGCTTTTATGTTATAGGAAACAGAGAAGAAGAAAAAAAGGAAATATATCCAAGTTTGTGCCACAGTGGTTGATTTAAATCTGAAGATTTGAATGGGAAAGCTTGCTAGTATTTTAGCTACAGTGATCTTTGTAAGGAAGGAGCTGAGCAGATACAGTAACTAACAGTTTGGATTTTTTTATTAAAATGGTTTTCTCAATAATTGTAAGTATTTCTCTCAAGTTGGGGGTGAGGGGTGTTTTCTAAAGGAAAAAAAAAAGGAGGGAATTTATAATGGGACAAGTTAAGATCTTGTAAAGCCAACTGCAAGTCTTTTGTTTGACTTGTCACTGCTGACTTACTCTACTTAAGCATTAACACTAATATTTGTTTCTGTGTTCTGCAAATATGTTTGTATTTTTTCTTTCTGCTTGTTGTCTGATCAAGGTAGAGAACATTTATAGACAGGTCTTTAAGATAGCTGTTATTCTGGCTTCTTTTAGATGTGTATTAATTCACTGATGAAATAAATTCAAAGACATGAGCCTGAGGGTGTTGTTTCCTAAGACTTCCTGGGAGATACTATTAGTTTTTAAAATTAATGGTTGCAGAAAATAAATAGGTGTTTTGTATAATGCCAAATTCAAAAAGTTCAGGTTCTTAAATCTGGAAGACTTTATTTAATTTTATTTATTTTTTCCAGAAAATCCTGCAAAATGTCCACTAGTCATTATTTTGTCAGGCTAATCACTGTTAAAGTATCTCCATAATGCGGTACTATTAAGCAGCTTCTGTTTTTTTAATCTTTTCATTCTTTGCCTGGAGAGGCAATAGGTAACCCAGAGATCTGCTTTTTTAAGTTTTATTGAATCCGTTGACTTCCATAGGAAGTAGATCAGTACTTCCTCATGCTACAGCACAGATTAAATCTTTGAGGAGTTTAGCTTGGTATAGTAACAAAGTATTGTGCAAAGAAGGGGTTATTTGTTGGTTTTGGTTTTGTTGCAGTGTTGTTGTTTTTTTTAAGATGATGATGGATTTTGGAAACTCCAAAAAAATTCAAAATTATTTCATCTTTTATGGTGAACAGTGTCTGTCAGATTTCCCAAGGGGGAATTTAGAGATATTAGCAGTTAGTGGCCCTTTAAGGTCTTGAAACGCATAGATGAAAGGGGAGATATGCTTCCACATAGAGTCTTTATACTGCTAAAGAATTCCTGTGTGTATTTGTTAATAATTATTTTTTAAATTGCAATTCAGTTTAGTGTTAATAAAATTCAAAGTTTATAAAATGTCTAGAAAATTGTTGTTGCATGTAACGAACTTGTGTTGGTTAGTCAATCAAATATTTTAAAACCTGAGTGCTTCTTATGACTTAAAAAGATGAGCTGTGTGGAAATGCAGAGATCTAAACAGTCATAAATTTAATAAACTATTCTGTTATGAAACTTTGGTTTTTCTGAGAATGTAAAAATATCAGTTTCTTTTTAACCACTTAGCATTTGAAAATGTAATAAAAATAGAAGAGATTTTGCTTAAATGGAAGGCTTTGTAGCTTTGTCTTTTAGTCTAAATTGAGATTGACATAGGTCAAGAAATGGAAGAACCTTTTTTGAAAATCTCAAAAATAGAATTATAAAAGATAGGCTGCCATTCACAAACTTGAATTATGGTTCTGTTGTAAATTAAATACTCTCTAAAAGTCTTTAAAAAGAGTAAAACTATTTAGTTTGGTTGATATTAAATGTTTAAGTAGGAGAAGAGTTGCGAAGAACCCTTGGTTTTGCTGAAAAGAGTGTGAATGGAGTTTGCTGTCACTGTGATACTGCTTTAAACTGTCAATTTAATCTGCATCACAAAGGACTTGACTCAGTACTTTGTAAAATAATCAGTTGTGGTATTTAAGTACTTGAAGTTGAATGAAGCACCGAGGAGAAATTTCTCCTTGAGACAAAGGAGGGAACCCTAGTATATAAGGCTAAACAAGAAATATCAAGGCCTCAGTTAACAGGTGCACTTGCAAAGTATTAAAATAATCTGAACTGATCTTCATTTGGATGCTTTGTCGGCTGTTTCAAGAGACAAACTGTATTCTTGATTTTATTTTAGTACTGCTCTTTAAAAAACAAAAGCAAAATTTCCAGACTATTTCTTTCTGTCAGAAATGCAGATATTTTGGTTAAGGGTGCAGGAAATGAAACTGAGAAGCCTTGCTTTGAAAAGTAAGTGGAATGAAATATTAAAGAAAAATTAATAGCGATAGAAATAAGATCCTTATTGTAATATTCCTTAAATAGTTGAGGGTAAGGAAAAAGTATTTCTCTTACAAATCAGATATTTTCTTGCTTTCTAGCACAACTTATATAGCATATACTGGCTTAGAGAAGCCTTCCTGCACATCACCTCTAATGTCTTTACAGCTTGCTGTGAAGTTATGTTTACATGTTCTTTGGTGAGAACAATTTTCTTAGAATGGAAATTACAATTAAAAAAAGTTACAGAAGTCTAAATGTATAAAAAGAAGAATAAGAACCCAAGCATTAAAAACACACGTTTCTGGCAAGCAGAAGAAAGTCAGATTTGCCACCCAAGCATGCATCCTTCTCAGAAAAAGGCTAAACAGCTTGCCTACAGATAGCCATTAGGCAAGTAATACATTCCTAAGGCTGAAAAACTACTTTTTTTTCCTGGTCAGTTCTCAGACTGCTTTTGATCTTCCGTTTGTATACAATTGAGTAGTACTGTGTTCTTGGTCACAACAATTTCTGTGCAAGTGTTTGAGATCAGGGTAGCTTGTGCATGGAACTCCAGGAGGTCTTGCAGATGTGCACAAAAGTGCTTGTCACCCTTTGTCAGATCTTCCTTTCCTTCTCTTCCCAACAGTTAGGGAGCAATCACAGCAATTAGAGAACATTGTAACACAGCAGTGGTTGTCTTTCTAATTTTGTTGTAGGTGAATGTAAGCTGAATGTAGAGAAGACTTCCAAATACGCTGGACTGATGTGCACAGAGAAGGAATGAAGTATGGATGTGAAGGAACGTAGGCCTTATTGCTCCCTGACAAAGAGCAGACGGGACAAGGAACGGCGCTATACAAATTCTTCTGCAGAAAATGAGGAGTGCAGAGTGCCTACACAGAAGTCTTACAGCTCCAGTGAAACCTTGAAAGCTTTTGATCATGATTCCTCTAGGTTGCTGTATGGAAACCGGGTAAAAGATTTGGTCCACAGAGAAGCAGATGAGTATACCAGACAAGGTAGGCAAGATGTTTTAATTCAGTGTATAATTCATTAGTTTCAAGCGTTCTTGCTGCAGGAAGAGTATGTTATTATACCAGTTTCCTCAGTTTTGGTAATACTTTACAGACATAACACACTTCACTTTTATCTCCCTAAATGTTTTACAAAGATGGGGAAGCATTTTGTACAGTCTTTGAAATAAATAATACATGATCCATAGGAAGGAAATGGCCCGTGTTGGGCAATGAGTCAGTGACAATATTGCAGACTGAAGTGTGAAGAATTCAGGCCTTACAATTTAAAACCTAGACCCCCAGTAATTCAGCTAATGAACAGATTGCCCAAAATTTTGCCACTCCAGTATACCTAAAATGTAAATAACTTAAAAATTAATAAATAATAAACAAATACAATTGTTCCAAGAAGGCCAAGGCCTATGAATAGGTTTGTGGAAACAGTATGTGTGGATGAGCATACATATAATGGATTAGCTCCGTGCCTTTATCTTTTAGCTCACAAGAGCACTATACAGTGAGTAAGGCAAATTAATTCACAATTTGTGCATTTGAGTGTGTTGGGGGATATTTTTAGCAGATATTTTTGATATCTAACCACATGTTAAGAGGTTTCTAAAGCTAGCTTTTGAGGTTTTGAGTCCAGGACTGGCAAGTCATGAGAAGTCTAAGTATCCTTGGAGATGCTCAAAACTTGACTGGATATGGTCCGGGGCATCTTGCTGCAGCTGACTGTAATTGAGCAGAGGGTTGGGACTAGATGATCTCAAGAGGTCCCTTTGAACCTCATTGATTCTGAGACATTGAACTTGGCTCTAGTTAGGGTTAATCACTTATACATCACTTTCAAATTCAAAACTGTAGTCTCTGGAATTGACATTTCTACGTTTCCACAACTAAGCTGCTTAATATAAGGAGGAGGAAAAAAAATTTCTGAAATGTGTAGAGTACTGCAGCCCAACTATCTAAAGGGATAAAGCTAGGCCAAGAGCTGTGTGAACCTACGCCTCAGTCTTTTGTTTACAGCTATCGTCTCTTTTATGTGGAAACAAGAATAGATTTAGGGATGGAAAAAGAAATCTTCCTCCTTGTGAGGAAGTCTTTAGCTTTAATTTTAGAATGTTTAAAGTGATTTTTCCCATTGGTGTTTTTTCTTTGTTCCATGTAGAATAACTTTACATTACAATTAAGTGCTGGGCAGATGGTGTTGACTTTTTTGCCTACAAATGTTTGCAAGGGAAATAAAAATATTTCTCTTAGCTCATGTAACTGAGGCTTGCTGCTACTGTAGTCTGCTTTCTGATGTTTTCTTTTGGATTCTCTGATGTGATAAAACTTCAGGCCACTACTACTTTCTAGTTTTTAAATCACTAGTTATATCAATCTCATTCCTGTAAAATCAAGAGGAACCTTTCTAAGACCTGTATTATAGACACTTTCTTAGTAGTAGTGACAAAATTATATCAAAATGGGCACCACTTATTTAATGAATTCATAAACTATTGCCTGAATAGGGTACTATTCTTTTTTTAAATAGCAATAACAAAATGGATGAAGATATGTAGTCTGGCATGTCACATATGATGGTGCACTGGGGCTTGGGTTTCTTTTCCTCTTCACTTTCTTCAGAAAAGCACATAGTATTTAGCCAATACTTATTGCCCAATATGCAATAAATTGCATGTCTATGGGCCTAAAATGGCAGTCTGGGATGTATAATGTCCTCTTCACCTTTCAGTGGTCTCAGCACTGTCATCTGTGCCTGTTTGATTTCCCTCATTGTCCTTTCAATTCTTTTTGTATGGCTTATTGGCTTCCTGTAATGCATGCTGGTTTGGCACCCTTGGGGACTACCTGCAGGTTTGATAGGGTCAGGTAATAAAGGGCTTGTTTTGCAGTCTTAGATAGTGTATTCCTTTTGATTCATCTTTGACTGAGAATTTACAGCTTCTGGCATTGGAAGTATTTTGTGGAAAAGGTCTTCGAGGTCATTTCAAAGGTTTTTAAATAATATATAAAACATGCTTCCCTGTGGTGTGTTTTTCTCCCCCTATGTCTAGAAATAGTGTGTAGATATGTGGTTTTGTTGATAGGATAATTGACAGCCTGCTAGATCAACAGGAAATAAATCTATAACCAAAAAAGACAAACTTTAATAAATACCTTTAATTGGAAATCAATTTTAAAAATTAATCATGATCAGTGTTTCCCTTTTTTTGCCCAGACTCTAAAATAATGATATGAAATTTCCAGTGTTCACTGTAAGGCTACTGGAGCAGTTACACAAGTTTCTCAAGTGTCTCAAATGTGGTACTATTAAGAATGTTTATGGCTCTTCTATAACTGATAATTTAGGGTAAATCTCTTCAAAGCTTTCTGCTAATGAATCAAAACTTTCCCACCTCCTCTTCCTGAGTTGTCTCAGTACACGTCTTTGCGCTTCCTGCTTCCCAAAATCCAGTGGTAGGAATAGGCATGCTTCATTTAGTGCTACCTTTATCCCATGAGATCTTTACTTATGGAAAGAAGGTTTTCCAATTGTCAGTTTCAGTCACAAAATCTTTTTCCTCATCTGTTGAATTTCTATTGCATAAATAGAAATAAGAGCCTAAAAATATGTTTGTCATTATAATTCTGAGAACAGCATTGAAAACATATTGTAAAATATTTGAACATTAAAACACTCTACAACTGGGGTTATCTTGTTACTTTTAAAACAATTGACAAGACTGGAAGAGCAGGTCTGCTTCTTTAGGGAATTGTAACTACACCTATGCAACATGATTTCAGTTCACATCAAGAGAGATAAAACCTACTGCAGTCTCCTTCCCTTCTGCTCAAGACCCTTCATCTATTGCAAAACTGGTTTTGTTTTAAAAACTTTAGATGAGGATAATCTAGCCTGCTATTTTTAGAACTTCTAAAGCAGTTAATTTATTTTCACTATGTTTATAAACCCCATATAAGAGTAAAAAAAAATTGGGAAGCCTGTGGGTACTTAAACTCAGCATCCAGCCATGTAAGTGAAGGCCATGAGCTTTTTTCCTTAAAGATAGTTTTAAGATAGACATTCAATTTTATATTGCATGTTTGAGAAGATACCTAATCTCATACTTGACAATGGATGAAGCTCCGTGAAAGACCATTTAGTTTCAAGGGTGTGATATGATTGCTGTACATGTGTTAGGGAGGAAGAATACACCTATTTTATAATACTTTGAATTATCCAAGTATAAAGGGCAGCCTGATTTAAATGTACAACTTAGTTGAATTCAGCAACCTAAATGCTTGTAGTTGGGCAGAAGTCCCTGGCGTGGAGGAGGGATTGAAACTAGATGAGCTTTAAGGTCCCTTCCAACACAAATTATTCTGTGATTGATTCTATGAATGTATATTGCATTATGCCCAAGTCTTTGCTGAATTCAGGATTAAAGCTGACTATCTGAAGTTGAATTTCACTATTGTGTAGAGAAAAATTCCCATGTTTAGAAAACTAAACTACTCTGTGTAGTGATATAAAGTACATAGGAGACCACTATGCAAAAATAGCTGAAAGTGTGACATGACTGTGGTGTGGGTGGGAAGGATTGTAAAAATATAGGAAGTAAGCATTATTTTTAAAATTATATTTGGGGAAAAAAAATGGAAGTAATAACATTATGAAATAATTTGAAAGAGATCATGACTCAAACCTGGACTCACAAGAACTGGAAAACTTTCTATTAAGATAGTAAGAAATGTGCAGGCAGGCAAAAACTATGTTTTATTTGCCATAAGATCTATATAAAAGGGAAGAGAGGAATATTCAATACCTCTCCAGTAGTCATTGTTCCATTTCAAAGAATTTTGTCATTGCAGAGCAGTAGAGTGGTCCTATAGAGTGGTCCATGTATCATGTCAGTGTGTTTTTGCACAGGAGCACTAGGCTGACCCACAAGCACAGATGATGGCAGGACACAGTGCAGATATGTGCATGTTCACCTTTTCTTAAAAAATAATCAGAGCACTGTTTGCAAACTGTGTGAATTGAAAAGCTGAGCTGCAGGGCACTTTTTTCCTATTAGAAGACCCTATGAGGTAGTGCAGGTTTTGTAACATATTTACTTTCCAGAAGCTTGAATCAAACATGGTTTAGAGTGCAGGAAAAGTTATTTGGCCTTTTTAGATGGCGGTGAGAACGAGTTCACTGTGTTTATCAATCAGAATAATTTATTGTCAGCAAGCCTCAGCATCCATTTATTTTCATGCTATCCCTTTCAGTTCTGCAGGAGAAACTACTCATATGCACGGTTTGTACCTTTACCCTTCTGGAATACTTAAGTGCCTAAATTAGATTAAATGCCCTAAGAACTCCTTGAAGCTGCTGAAAGAGAGGCTGAATGTACTAAACAAGTCAAGGAAAAGAATTCCTTTCCTTCACAACGTGCTTGGATCACTGGTACCAGGGTGCTCAAAAGTGTAGCCATATACAGTACATTATAGTGTGTGGATATATGGTAGCTATTGTTCAGCTGCTATTCCCATGACAATCAGATTTAGGTGCTAGAAAAATCTCACCATTCGGCGAAAGAGGGACGTGAAACAGTGATATATATGCTTTGACAATTTTATTTTATTATGTAAGATATTAAACACTGTCAAGGATACATTTTTAAGACTTCACAAACCTGAACCTTAATTGCAACTTCTATCCTAATGTCATATGACTCCAAAGTCTGCTGCTTTTAAATACTAGCTGCTCAAAATGAGTAATTTGGATGGCAAAATGTTTAATCTATTTAGTCACCATAAATGTCAACTGTAGGATTAAAGGATTTAAATGGTCATGTTTTTAAACCTAAAGCTTAAGTACTTTAAACTTACCTTCTGAAGCAGTGGAAGGCTAGATATGTAAGACCATTTTTGACCTTCCACTACCTATGCTTTATTGATCAGCTGATTTTGACTCTCAGGTAGGCCAGTGATTCTCAATAGAACTGAATTAGCTTATTTTGCACGTTACTTACATGAAGGTATGAAATAATACATTAGTGACTTTGTGATCCCCTGATGAGCAAATTAATTACCATTCAGTGACATGGTAAGTGCTGTGTCTCAAAATCTGAGGCAGATATTAGAATTAGTGTTTTATGTTTCCTGGCTGCAGTGCAAGATGTGTCTTGATTGTGATTATGACAGTTACTTTTTCATTGTGCTACGACATGGCCACCTGCCATGCCTGCCTGATTTCAGTAGGTAACTTCTGTAGGCAGTATGCAGTGCTAGTACATTCTGGATAATTTTGTGGCCTTGAGTAAAGCACATAACCTTCTGCCAGAGGTGTTTTTTCTTGTTTGCCCTCTGTTATACAGGAATAATAACACTTACCCACCTCACAGGCGTGTTGGGAAGATTAATTAGTTGATGTTTGCAAAATGCTTTGAAGATGAAAAGCACTGTAAATGCTAAGTAATATTATAATCTCTCATTGCTCTACTAGTTACTTCTTAAAGCAACAATAAGAACTTAATTGGTTTTCAGGTTGCAGTTGATAAAGATCTGTTGACTTTTAAAGTTATTCTATTAGCTACAAAGTGGTACTAAGAAAAACATTTCACTTTTATTTGATTAGGAATATATTTAGGTCACACTCAGTGATATGCACATATGCTCTACGGTGTTCATCTAGTTGAAATTGGCCCCTTGAGGGTCATGGCCTGTAGATGAGCTACAGATCTGGATACAAAGGGCAATTGTGATTCTCCAGGGAGAAATCAGCCTTGGTTACTGGCAGTCGACTGCTTGATCAGGCAGTTCTACACAGCTACTACAGGTCCATAGAGTAAAAACCTTGTCTTTGACTAGTCCAGTTGCAAAGTAGGAGAGTTAAGGTCTTGATCATAATGATTAAAGATGTATAAAGTGGGCAAGGGGCCTTCACAAGGATTTGGAAGGGAAGATACCATAGAGGGTCTGTAACTGCTCTTACATCTTCCTGTAGCTCATATACTGAGATGTATATGCTGCTTCTGTTAATAATAAAACTAAATCGAGGTCTGGGGAGATGAATGGATCTCATGCAAGGCTATGAAAGATGACTTCAGCTTGTTAACATCTATGGAGAGAATAAAGCTAGAGATGGGGCGAGGGGAGGAATGAAAGAGGCTGGAGAGCCCTGTCTCTCATGTCCATTGATTTAGTGCGTAGGGCTGAGAGTCAGGGCTGGAGGCCAAGCTGTGAGTGATTCCTTATTCCATCACTGGCAAATAAATGCAGAAGATGAAGCAGAGATGTAAAACAAGAGTAATTCCTCAGTAAGTTCTTTAGTTTATAAAGTGTCACAACTTACTGGCTTGAGAGCCAGTACTTGGTGTTACTGAGCTTATTAAAGGCAAGAGGAAATGGCAGAGCCAAGGGAACAGATTTGCTTCAAGCTTTGTTTTTCTTTTCTTTTTTTTTTTGCTGTTTTGCAGTGCCATAAATATGAGTCATAAATCCTTTCTTGTCTTCAGCATAATACACATTTTGCTAGAACATCTAAATTAAGACAGTGCTACACTACATTTATTATGGGGATTTGCAGAGTGAAAAACCTTTTAGGAGGGGGTGTTGGGAAAGTGTTAGTTATAGTGTATTCTGTGTTGTTGCTTGCATTTAGCTACAGCACTGGTCTGAGTTCCTCATTCTGTCCATGCATTGAAGAGTCAGTTCCCATAGATGTGCAATACTTCTTTGTGAAATTCCACAACTTGAAATGTATAGGCTACTTTGAATAGGTATGTTGGGTTTTCTCTTTGTACCAGTTCATAACCTGTAGAACTAAGCAAGTTTTCTACCATGCTGAGAGACATAGCCCACTGTGGTTCTGTCTGCTCACTTGTGATGGCAGACATGCTTTTCTCTCATAGAAAGGCATAAATAATGGTAGAGTTTTTTCTCCTCCCCATATGGAGGAATAGCAGTAAACCTGAGCACTAGTTTGCAAGCTTCTCTTCATGCTGCCTCCTTCCTCCTCGCCCTTTTCCCCCATTTCAAGCTGTATTCAAGCTGTATGTCTTGTCATTAGCATCATACTGACCTTAATGTGGCAGTTCATACCTGTCAGATCTGTGGTTGTAGGCTCTTTGCAGACTGGATATCCATCATCTCTACATTGCTTACCCTTGAGTCATATTTTCTTTGCATCTATCAAATTTAGGTTTTATTCTCATTTTGTAATAAATGGATGCTGGGATGTTGACGATTTGGTCCCAGGATCCAAAGATTAAGATAGAGGCCTAAAATGTCTATACTGTCATTTTTCTCACAATCAAGACTTTGTGTTCTTTGTTTTCAACAACATGGAGTTGTATTTATTCTCTGAATCCACGAATTCTTTATTTCTTCCCTTTTGCAGCCCATGATTGGCACAGATGTGCTAGTTTTTCTTAATTTAGTTTGTGGATTATATATTCATAGTCATAAAATCAGATTTTTATATACAATCCCCAGATTTGGAGCTATAATGTTTAAATTATTAATTTACTTACCGGAACATGTTTGCTGTAGCTTCGAGGCTTGGAATTGTGCAGTTGTGAAATTATCTTCAGCTGACTTTAATCTTACTCTGCAGTAACTTCAGAAGGGCTTGATGAACAACCCTTTATCCTTATGCTGGTTTAAGAAGTGTTTCTTGTATTCTAGTCTGTGGATTAGTACTGAGGATCCCCTGCCACCTCAGGCCTAATAGGAAGCAAAATGATGAGTTTCCCATACTACACAGGAGAGTCTGCACATTTGAACCATGGTTTGGAAAACCAGTAACAAGATGATACTGTTTTGTTCACATTGACCCTGCTCTATTTCTGAAAATAGAACTTTCCCAGGATAACTTTTCAGTCAATGTCTCCTTGTGATTCTCTAGTACTAAAAGTACATGGCTGGTTTAAATGTCAGGTTTGAAAACTTTATTTCCCACAAATATATGTGTGTATGATTTTTACTTTTTTTTTTTTACCAAGAATTGACTTGGGTTTTGAGTCTTGCATAAAGCTCTTCTACCGAATTGCACAATTAGTATAGCTCAGAGAACTCACAGTACCTGGCACTAACCTCTTCAGAAGTCAATGAGACCATGACTTAGCTCCCCACTGCTTTTGAACATCCATAAGGAATGGGAGAACTGTGTGGTTAATGTTTGCTGTGGAAAACCAGCATTTGAAAAGTATATGTGCACTTTAATATATTTTAATGCTCTTTGTTATTATGTAGTTTACTGGATATATTAGAGAAGCAGCTGTCTTTCATGGGAATCTTAGAGCTCCACTTTAAATCAGATAATGACAAGAAAAGGAGGTTAAGGTGGAAAAGCAAATAGAGCGGAAAGGTCAAGAAATAGAGATTAAGAGGTGACAAGGAAGATGGTTGTGATGAGTGAAAAGAAAAACACAGAAGTTAAGAACAGGAGGAAAATGTGATACAGTGGATTAGGATGGTTTAAATTTAACAGGTAATTTTCACAAAAGCAAAAGAGAAAATCAGGCTGAAGTAATAACAGCAAAATACTACGCCAAATCAGAAAAAAAATGTTAACATAAGCAAAGCTCATTACTTGTCAGTCTTCACTGCAATTTCTTGCGCCCTAGCAAACAGAATTCTGCAAGTACAGCCTTGAAAACTCTTTTTACTAAGTATATTGTGAACTTTGTGTGACAGAATGGATGGTATCACATCTATTAGTCATTCTCTCTTTTGTGTAATTGCGTTCTACCCACCTAACATTCTGACTTCTGGAGACAGCATTTGTATGCTTCTTGTCAGTTTTCTAAAGCATCCAAGGTGTCTGTTTTTACTGGGCTTTTTAAAAGTCTTTATTCTTGCATTTCCAGCAAATTTGTAACCCTCCTGTACATGTATTTCCTTTTCTACGTCCTTCCTCTCAAGACCTTTCCTTACAAAGGACCTCTTTGTAAGTAGGTGTGCCACACCATTTTAGCCCCAGTAAATGGAAAAAATAATATTTACAAAGAAGTTACATATTTTCCTCTAACACATCAGGTAGAATTTGCTCTTGAAAGATGATGATTCTTGCTAAACCAGTCCAGCTCTGCTTTGATCATCTAGGAAGACGACATCTACCCCATGTTCTTACTGGTCCTGTCATGACTAGCTAATGCTCTGGGAATAGAGGGGACAGTCTTGCTACCTGTTCTTATATAAAAAGTAGCTGCTTTTTCCATCTTTTACTGGCACATATTCAAACTCTAATGTTTTTCAGGAATTAGGAAAGTGAATAGGCCAGCCAGTTTACAGTTAACAGGGCCGTACGTTCATACTTGTCATGTTTCTGAGATAGAAAGGCAAGGTACTGCTGAATCAGGTCTGTAGTCTTGAACTCTTGGTTGTACAGACATGATGAAGCATTTCAAATATGATGCATCTGTGTACTGTCTTCTGCTCTACAAAAAGTGTTTGAAGCTATTGAGAATGAGCTCCACAAAAAGCACTTCAAAAGTATGTCGATATACTTTTTTGCATGTGTTTATACGATGTAGTTAAGGAAGTACATCAATCACATGTGGATCATTGCTTACACAGAAAGTAGTTGCAACATAGCAGGTAGACATGTATGGTTACTGTTGGCAAATGCTGTGTTTTTAACAGTGATTGCTGCACAAGCATCTGAAAGTTATTTTAGAGTTATTACATTAGTTTTGTTGTCTGCACAAAAGCAGTCCATACAATACCCATAAATTGATATTCCTAGCCAAGAGAAATGCAGTATCTAATGACTGAGTGGTAGTAAACAGCATTATTTTCAATTTTTAAAACATAACTTCATGACACATCATCCCAAATAGTCCAAACTCTCAAAGGTGTCTCCAGAACAACTCTGCTTGAAATGTTGTGTCTAATTCTGTTTCTACTTTACACTTCATACTTTTTGAAAGGAAAGGGAAAAAACCTCCACAAAGCATTATGCCTATCTGTTTATTCTGTACCTACATTTTCTTCTCAGGAATTAGTTCATTACAATATTTTTAAGCTGTTTTTAAGTCTATGAACTCTTGATGCACTTATTGTCAGTGGGAGAAATTGCAAATGTGTGTATAGTGCAAGAAACTGGTGATTAAATCCCTCACATTGAAGTAATTCTGGAAAGGTTAATTAGAAACTCTATAAACACAAGAAGAACATTCTCTCTTCATGCTCTTTTTTTCCCCACCAAGCTCCTACAACCTCTTTTTCAGCTTTTATTTTTATTTCATTGTATTGTTCATTATCAAGTAAAAGCTTCCAACTAGTCTGCGATCCACTAGTCTGTGTCCCAGCTGCATTCAGCTTCCCCTGGATCCTGGAAGAGTTCCTGTTTTCATTGTTCAGGAATCTTAAGATGATGTAAAATTTTTAAATCACATATGTATGATTTCCTTTGGGATATAAATTCCTACACAAACAAATATTTTTATTTTTCTGTGTCAAGTTTTCAGTTTTGGCTTTGGAGGTTGTCTGGGGCTTTTTTTGTGTTGTTTTGTTTATTTTTCATTTGTGTAGGCAACTTACATGGAGTACAATCCTCTTAGTGAAGCTCTTAGGAAAGCTTTAATTCAGAAGATTATGTAGCCTGATGATTCTAAAGCTGTTACAACATTTCTGGGCTATGCTGTAAAACTTCTCAGTGTAGTGAAAAGCTCTATGAAAGCTCTATTCTGTTGAATGGGATGAGAAAACAATATTCAGACCTGCCTCCCTTTTCTTTTTTGGCCATGTGACATGTCATTTTGGTGAGGTTTCTTACCATTCATAAGTGGGGGGGAATATTGTACGTGGAGGTAAGCTGTTACGAACTCAAAGTAAAAAATAAAATCCCTTAATAGATGGTAGGTGGTATATTGTTCCTGAGATCAAATCTTCTAGAACGATCATGGAAGATGTTCTTATATAATGCCTGAAGTAGTTTCTCTTAAAAATAAGAGGGAACAAAAAGTGTGTGTGCGCGTGTGGAACAGTATCTTCAAATTGATGTGACTGAGTGCAAAGAGGCCATTTTGGCAGTGGGAGGAGCCCAGGGCTGTGTGGTGCAGGCTGCCAGAAGAGCCGCAGATTGTGATGCTCACCCGATGCAGCTGGTCCTGTTGTGGCTTAAAAGGCAGCTTTGGTTTCTGTGTGCACCCTGCCTTGCCTTCACCTCTCAGCACTGTGCAGGACTGTAGCCTTAACACCTTGTGACGCTGAAGTCAGTAGTAGTTTTGTTAAGGATTCAAGTAACTTTGTCTTTGCTTGGAAATACCTCTTCCCTTGTCATTTTTCTTCTCAAAACCCTGTTTTTAGAACAAGTAAGATGTTACATGTGCAACTGTGTATACACCTTAGCCACTCCAAATTTGTGTAGAGACACCTGTAGACACACACGTGCACATGGACTTCTCCAGTATATGTATCTGACTTGAGGCAACTGTTTGGAAATGCAGATTCACATAATAATGTACCAAACACAGTGTTCTAGACCGGCACCCTTAGCATATATCTACCAATATGCAAAATAATAAGCATTATAGATACTTTACTCCTTTTAGCTCTGACCCTATTACCACTGGGTGGTTTGTTTGGCCTGTTTCCTTCGCTGATTAGTTTTAGCTCTCATAAAACCTGAAAATACACATGGCATGACAGCTTAAAAAAATCGCAATATATTATCAGTGTGCATGGTAATCCCCTTTCTTATACCCTTCACACTGTTCAAACATAGTCATAGATATGCTTACTCCTTTACATTTGCCTCCCCAGCTATATTTTCATTCAAATATCTATTCAAAGCTGCATAATAAGTAGTTAAATTTGTACCTAATTGTAGTAACTGATTTTCATTATTTATGAAAGTCATTGTCAGAATTCATTTATAGTTCTGGCCGCAAAGAAACAACTTCATGTGGCTGCAGCAATAAAATAATTAGCTCACTTTATAAAAGTCAGTGACCAGTGCAGTAACTCTTAACATTTCTGGAATTATTTGCACTTCTGTATTCACACTTATGCAATTCTATTACTTTCTGAATGATAGGATTCTGTTCTTGATGTATTATAAGCTTTGATTATCTTGCTAGTGTGTTCTTCCATTAAATGACTAATTTTGGAGAAATTAGGATGCCTGTCAGATTCAAAAATTGAATGTGTGTCCTAATTTGTTCCCAGAGCTATGAAATAATTGTGGGCTAGGGTGGAAAAGCGTTATGGGTATAGGCATGCAAAAGAGCTTGCCAAGTGTCAATATATCATAGAATGTCTTAAATCTACAGACATAAAAGTAGGATGAAGACACAGCCATTAAAAAGGCAGTCATTTTTGAGTGTCACATAATTCAGACACTTTAAGTTATTGAAGTGTCACAAGTTTATTGCTCCTAATTTATTAATACAATCATTTGGGATTCACTTATGTCTCTTGCTCTGCCCCAAAACAGAGGCTAAAAGTCTGTTTAAAATGCACAGACTCTGCTTCAGCAATAAAAGCCTAAAATGCTTCTCAAAATGCAGTGACATGAAAAATAACAACTTTACTGTAGTCCTTGCAGGTAACAGGTGGTCGTGTTCCTGTTTATTTGTATTTGTCTCTTAAAGTAGTGCAGAGAGATTCAATAAAAACCAAGTGAGTTGGTTCCCATTTAGCTTTTCCGTTGCCACATTAGGTGACATCTGTATGGGGAGAAGAGCCTGTTGCTTTGGCCTTTAACCAGGGCAAACAAAAAAACCCATCCCAAAACCAACCAACCAGCTAATAATCCTGGCAGATTCCTTAAGTGCTTTTATGCTTTGAAACATAATTTAGAAAATTTAAAAAAATATTTTTAATACTTTCATGTACTGAATTGGCTTTTCTTAGTTAGCAGGTTCTGTTTTGTTTATTTGCTACCCAGGAGCACTTTTGATGTGTTTAAGTAGATGACGAAACAGTGCTGAGGTGTTGTGTGAATGAAAAGGGGCATTACAGGGAGCTGGAGACAAAAGAATCCACTCGATTGTAGTACATGTGTTTTGACAAAATACCTTATGTGATATCTGAGACCATTATATACATGAAGAGTTTTTACTTTTAGGGTCTTTAAAAGAAAAAAAAAAATGCAATTCTCACCTTTTGTTATTTTTTTTTCCCCTAATCAGGACAGAATTTTACCCTAAGGCAGTTAGGAGTTTGTGAACCAGCAGCTCGTCGCGGACTGGCATTTTGTGCGGAAATGGGGCTCCCCCACAGAGGTTACTCTATCAGTGCAGGGTCAGATGCTGATACTGAAAATGAAGGAGTGATGTCTCCAGAGCATGCCATGAGACTTTGGGGCAGGGGGGTCAAATCAGGGCGCAGTTCCTGTCTGTCGAGCCGTTCCAACTCAGCCCTCACTCTGACTGATACCGAACATGAAAACAAGTCCGACAGTGAAAATGGTAAGTTTTTATGCATATGCCCATATATAAATCAATGTGTTTATTTGCTGTTTTGGTTGACACTCAGTAATTTTTAAATCATTAAAGGAATGGCCTTGAATTATTTACCTTCTCTTTGGTTTGGTTTTTTCCCCCCTCCTCTTCTCAGAAAAGTCAGTGTTCAGTGTCAGTCCTAACTAATGCAACCTTTGGGTGTGATGTTTTAGTTGTAATTTTGAAAGAATTTAATCACAAAAAGGATTAGCTCTGTATTATCTCAGGCCATGTCACCTGTTACCCTTTGGGGAACAGCTAAGTTGTTCCCCAGGGCAGCTTGCATTCAGAAGTTTCATTGTATACTGTTCTTCAGGACATCTTGGAGAAGTTGCAGAATCTTAGAATGGATGAATGAGCACAAAGAATGGCTTATTAACATGGCTCATGTGATTGGAAAACAAATTTGATTGTGCTTTAAACTTCTTAGTTGATGAGAGCAATTGGAATTGTGGTGAAGAGGGACATGTGGCCTTTGATGTGCCTGGGGGACTGGATTACTGTGCAATTAAAATCTGAAAAAAAAATCTAAACCAGCAGCTTTGTAGGATGTGGGATATCACCATTGTATATTAAGTCTTACTGTTTAAATGAAAATAGGTTAATACATTTGACTGATTAGTTTTTAAAGCTTTTCAAAACTTTTTTTAACTCCTCTTGAGGTTATGAACAGAATATAATGTGGTGTTAAATGCACAAATCTTGGAAAACATTTTATCTTTAACTTCTTTTTATTTGCAGTAGATTTTAAGCTTTACTAGAATTAAAATGATTGTTCTATTAGCTTCATGACTTTCTATATGACAGATTCAAAAGAAGAATAAAGAAAAATATGTAACAATGAAAATTAGTGTTGGCTATTGCCTGCATGTCATTTTATTAATTTATTAGACCTGTCTGATCAGCTGCACAAAAGTCAGAGCAATTTTATTGCTGTCCTCTGACAATAGCTATAATACATTGTGGGAAACAGCAATGTAGGTGTGTATGCATGTAATCCTTAAAATAAACAATGCACTTGGATTTTAAACTACAAGCAGTAAAGTTTAGTTCTCCCAATGTATTATTTTGACTTCAGTTTGAGAAGACAAAACCAAAGTTATATTTTGGTAGTATTCATATTTGTGTTTCCCCTGGTGGCTGGTTCTACCTGAAGATGGCTGTGCAACACAGGTGTCTCAGGTCAGATCCTCCTTTTTGTGTTGGACTTAATGCTGCATGGTACCTGAGCAGACAGCTCTGTGTTCAGAGTTGTCTAGTGTCATGCTTGGAAAACTTATTTTGAGACTGAGGCAAGTTTTGAAAGAGGAGGACTATTTGCCTCCCTCATTTTGACAGTGGAGTTTCTATTGGGTGACATTTGGTATTTCAGCTGCAAAGCAATCTAGAATAAGTTGTTGGGCAGTCCTGTGCTTTTCCTTTTGAAAGGTCTATGCTGAAACAGAATCTCTTAAACCTTTTGTAAAACCCTAGGTTAATGATCTCAAAACTACATATTTATTTATACATGCACACACACTATTTTCATAGAGAGTCCTATCTTTATGTTACCAAAGAGGTAACTGCTTCAGAAGTACCATAGGTTTGGTATACTTTTAAATAAACTCTATATTTAAAATTCTGAAAAAAGGAAATTGAGTATGATATGCTAAAACTTCCTCCATCAGCTTAAAGCTATAATGTTAGTTTTTTTCATGTGTGAGAAGACTGTGAATATGTTAGAAAACACAGTATTCTGCATCAGTTAAAAATATGCAAGGAATGTCTGGTGTTTGATACAACTTCAATGAAGAGTTTAGTCACAAAAAAGGATTACGGTTGATTTATTTATTAATAGGGAGACCAGCAGTCCAACTTAAGAATGTACTGGGACTGCTGTGAGGCTAATGAAATTTTGATGGCTTGAGAGTCCCCTAGGGTTATGAAACATATATAACGTGGACCATGTCATGGGTCGCCGTTTCAGTGGAGATGTTAAAGGGGTGAAAAGCTTAATCTTCTTTAGTATTTTTTCTCTGAATTTTTGTTTCCACTGAACATGGGAGATTTGGCTGGGAAATGATTTTATACACATAGCTGGAACTCAGTACGTTTAATGCTCACAGTAGAATAGAAAATATCATTTAAAGCCAGGGAAGCTGTATTGCCCTGCCAGGCACAGGTGCTCTAATCAAAGGACTTAAACTGCAGGTGTGAGTTTTGTTAATTTATGGCCTAAAGTGAACAGCTGTGCCAGTATACTGTTAAAATCTGACAAACCTTAGAAGGCTTTGAAACCAAAGTTAGAGTTAACGGCGAGTCCTCTTTACTGCATCTGCCTTTGCTGTATGTGAAAAATTCCTGACTGAATTTTGATGGAGTTGTTTTACAGGTAAACACATTTCTATGCAGCACGTTTACCTCTAAGGTAAATAAGGAACAACCAGTTATGATGATTAAAGCACAACACCACTAGATATTACTTTCCTCACCTAAAGGCCTTAGTGTTTGAGAAATTCCACTGGTCACCCAGTAAAGCTATTGACTGTTTAAATAGTTCAGTGCCATGAGCAGACCTTATTGGAGTTAATTGGACTTGTCAAGATGAGAATTTAACTTATCCTACAGGTTTATGACCTCAGAATTAATAATTTGCTGAAGGTACTTTGGGTTTTGTTTCTTGCCAATTAGGCAAGAAGAGAAGCTTGGCATCAAAACACCATTTTCTTTTCTTCCTTAGAACTGTTGTGTGTATTTGTTCTTCTGAAATAGCTGTGGATTGCATATCCCTCAGGAAGGCAAAATTTGTGGTTCTGTTGCATAATTACAATGAGTAAGTGGAAATAGTTTGTTGAAATCTAACTTTTATTTGTCAAGATATTAAAATGTGTTTCTAAGTTCCTAAAAAAGTAACTTAAATTTGTAAATAATATTGGAATGTTCAGAAGTTTCTTTAAACAAATAACATTGCATATGATCGAGCTGCAAAATTTTAAATGTACTAAGAACATACCACAAATGCCAGCAGACTTTTTTTTTCATTTTTAAACTGCAGAACATTTATCAAACATAAGGTTTATAGATGTATTCTCACATCAAAGTTGTAGGTTACTGCTCAGTAAATAACTCTGAAGAGAATCTTTTTCTATGACTTCATTCAAGTTCTGTATATGACTCTTGGCATCATATTCTGAGAGATTTGTCATGTCAGCTTCCCTGAAGGAGGACCTGCATCTGTTAATCTGGGCAACCTACCAGCGTCACATACAGTGTGATGTATCAGTTGGAGCACACTGAGCATGCACATGCTTCTTCAGGCTTGCTTCACCATTCCCATTGCAAGTTATTGCATAAATACTGCATCAAGAAATTTATGCTGGTAATTGCTCTAGGAACTGTGACTTTGAAATACAAGCAGCCTGTCTTTTACACGCTTGCCAGTAACTTTATGTTGTTAAACTGTTGTAAGATTACTAAAGCTCGTCTTTTAAACTGGATAAATATTCCAGCAGAGTATAAGTGAGAAGTTGTTGTTAGGCTTCAAGTGGCCCGTTTGCTTAAAGGGTCAATATATTTTTAAGGTATCTTGGAATCCACTTATATATTTAAATTATTTTGTAAGTCAGTTAAACTGCAGTCTCTGACTTCACAGGACATCAGAAGGTTAATAAGCAAAACATGAAAGTTAATTAAGCAAGGTATTCCAAAAGTGCAGCACCTTACTAAGTTATTTATCCATGTAAAGTTCTATAACCATTTTTGTATGCATTTTTTTGTGCTGGCCTGAAAGTCAGGCTGTGGCAATGATTCTGATTGGAAAGTGACTTGAGACTTATGTCAAGTCCATGTCACCTTCTACTCCTTTGGAAGCAGTAGTGACAGTGCTTCTGAAAAAGTTTAGCACTCTGGATACATGTATGCCACATAGCTGATTGCCACAGAGACTACCTGGGCATGCAGAAAGTAGTTCTGATGGCACTAGCGTGTGGGAATTTATTTGTTTATTTAGTGAAAGTTTTGCATTGGTGAGTGTTTGCTAGAAACCACAGGAGATAAGGATGTAGCAAAACAACAAGAAGGGAGAGAGGAGTATAAGATCGTGTTCTCAGGTAGTTGTTCTGACTTGGTTAGATAAATGGTTTGAAACTTGGACTGATTTTTCACAGATACCAAAAACAGATATTGCTGCTAGAATGTTCATTGCTGAGGGTTTCTATAAAGAGAAAATATGAGCTTATCAGCTGCGTGGGTACCTTCTGCTGCCTCCCCAACTTCAGAGAGTTTCTGAAGATAGCATTCTTGTGATCCTAATACTCTCTTGTCCTTCCAGAATGATGAATTTACTGGCATTCAGATCTCTGAAACCCAAGAAATGCATTGGTAAGATACTTGTCGAGACATTTTAAATCTGTTCTCTCTAACCCAGCTCATCTATAACATACTCTTGAACTTTGCATTCTTAAATAACGCACATCATTCAGGAAGTAGTGTTACACGTTTTCACCCATTTAACATCTTCCTTTACGCTAAGGAAGAACTTGATTTGAGTGAACCACCACAGAACTCTATTGAATAGGGGTTGCTTGGTACCTGCTAGCTAAATGCTGATCCTGCTGGTAAAAACCAGCCATATAGCTGGTGAATTAATACTCATCTTACTGCCATACCACCAATTACAGCTTCTTCACTCTTGCCCACAGTATTCCATCTAGCAATTGTCTACTCCTCATTAAGCATGCCAGTATCTCTTAGATCTTGCTTTGCTGCCAAGAAATTTCATGATGAGGAAATCAGTCTGTTTTTTGTTGACATAAGTCACCTCTGAAATAATATTTAATCTCTAAAGAGGCATACAAATTTTTATTTCCTTACAGAGACGTGAAACAGAAATCCATACACAAAACTAATCATCTGTTTTTGTGAAATGTTGTAATAGGTTTTCTATAGTTGTGCCAATTTTCAGATTCTATTACGATTGTAGTTCTATGGATATATTTCAGTTAGTATCTTCTTAGCATTCACTGTTAATGCAGTTTAAAACCATAATTCCTTTGGCTAGTGGTAGCCAAAGAGACAACAGCTGGGCTGACCTTTTTCCAGTACCTTTTTGGGATCTCCTGGATTTCAGAGGTTTGAGTGTCACTGAACCTGCTATTGAGAAAAGGCTGAGATTCCAAAGGACCATCTTAATTATACTTTCATGATGGGAGCCTGGTACAGAGCATCAGGCCAGAGGATGAGGCTCTTTAGCAACACTTACACAAATCTTGTGATGTGCAGGAACCGTAGGCCTTAGCAACAGCTGACAGCAATTAAATTAGAATTGGAGTCTTCAAGGAAAAACAAATCAAAGCAGAAAATTTCAGCGAAAAGGCCAACTGTCGTAGCTCAGGATTTCTCCACATATCTGAATTTTAAGAAAAATCTCCATGCAGTAAAAGGAAGGTAGGTCAAATATTTGAGGAGGAGCTTATAAAGATGCTTCTGGAGCACCTTGGGGAGGTCTAGGCATACAAATGAAATGGAGACTCAATCAGAAAAAAAGTAGTGTTACACAGAAACATGAACACTAAGAAAAGGGAAAAGAGGGAGTTGATTTATTTCTTAACAGTGAAGAAAGACTGTATTGCTGATATGTTTTCTTCTGGTTGTTTTTGTTTCAGCATTTGCTACTTGAGTAACAGATCAAAGAACTAATATTTATACTCTTAAATAAAGGATTAGACATTACTTAGGTCAATAAAATTTGTCCTGCATGTATGGAGTGTCTGCAGCCTCTGGGATTTTTATGACTCATGTGAGAAATCACTGATGATGGATATGGTTCTGGAAGGTAAACACCAGCAAACCAGACAACTTCAGTAGGGGCAAAGAGAAGGAGAAGGAACCTGCCTAATCAGTTAGTCAGGAAATACCCTAGAAAAAAAAATTGTAAGAAGTTTATGCTTTATAAAATAAGTATGTGTTTGTACCAAATGAGTCTTATCAAGCTGTAATGCTTTCCTTCTGTGATAGTGTAAGCCACTCCCTGATAAGGAAGAAGTAGCAGATGCTAGCAGTAAGAGGTATTTTGGTATTGGTAAGGCTACTGACATTGCTTCACTCCTGACATACTTGCAAATATGGAGATGGGGTCTAGTTTCATTATTAAAAGCAAATGTACAACTTACTGGAAAAATCCACAAAGAAGATTACCAGTATTTCATGAACTGGCAAGTTGAATCAAGTAGTATGCCACACAGTGTGTCAAGATTTTCTTAATGACTTACATAATGCAAATAGAATGTTGTAACTTGGAAAGAATCACTTAGGATTTGTAGGACAGGATGAAATCTGGAGAAATAATTCCACATGAAAAAATGCAGTTCAGTTAATACAAGTGCAAAGACTTGCTCAAGGACTTGTTCAGTTGTGTTTTGAGAAATTTACAAGAAGAGAGATTCCATATCATCTCAGGGCAACTGTTCCGGTGCTCAATCAACCTCATTGTGAATTTTTTTCCCCTTTATATATATTACAGTTTGTCAGTGCCATACTGGCAAGCCCCAAATGGAATGTTGTACTCTAGATGTGGTCTTCAAATGTGGAATAAAATGGACTAATCACTTCCCAGGTGTAATTGTTTGACTGAGGTAAAGTTAATTTTCTTCACAGTGATTAGTATGGGTCTATGTTTTGGATTTGTCCTGAACACAGGGTTGATAATATTGGGATGTTTTTGTTCTTGCTGAGCAGTGCAGTCTGGATCAGTCCATGGCAGGTAGTAGGGCTGTTTCCACACCCAGGGCAGTCAATTCCAGGTATACAGGACACCCCTGCAAGTGAAAGCAAACTGTGGTCTGCACTCTGATGTGTATGCTGGCTCTGTTCTTCTGAATGCAACCCAGTATGTGGTTAGGTCTTACTGTTGAAAAGGGCACACAGCTGAACTTGTCTGCATTCACTCTCCAGGCTCTTTACTACAAGGCTGCCTTCCAGTGGACTCCCAGCTTGTACTGGTTATTCTGCCTTTGGAATTCATGAGGGTTTTTTCAGCCAATTCTTAATCTTACAGCCTGTTGAGATCCCTCTGAAGTGTCCTGCAGTGTGTTGATCCCTCTTTCCAGTTTGCTGTCATCCACAAACTTGCTGAGGGCACATTCCATCCTATTCATTCTCAATATGTTAAATGTAGTACAGACATGAAACAGCATCAGTCCCAAAATTAGCCCCTGAGGAATGTCATTGATGTTGGCCAGTGGTTGCTCTTTGCACTACAAATCACTGTTCTTTCGGTCATTTTATACAACCACAAACTGCACTTTGTATAGCTCACCCATTCAGTCCATCTCTCTTAAGCTTGGCTACCAGGATACTATGGGAGACCATGCTGAAAGCCTTGTTAAAGTAAAAAAAAAATCTGCTGCTGTTGCTTTGCTGATTATTATTACCTGCTCATAGAAAGCAGTCAGGTTGTTTGGGTGTGATCTGCCTTTGGTACACGTGTTAGCTGTTCTCATTCACTTTCCTTTCCTAGAGGCCTATCGTGGCATATGAAGGATAACTCTCAGCAATTTTTGTTTCATAATCTTCCCTGGGAGACTGGGATGAGACTGACTGTCTCTACTTCCTCATATACTCCTTGCCTATCTTAAAGATAACATGACCATTATTTTCTTAATAGTTATTAGGAGCCTTCCTCCATTGCCATGACATTTCAAGAAATCAGGTAGTGGCCTTCCCATGACATTGGTCAGCTTGCCAGCACCTGTGGATGCCTCCTGTCTGGGTCCCTGGACTTGTGTATGCCCAGCTTGCAAAAGTGGTGCTTAGCAGGTCACTCTCCCTCTGCAGTGGCATGCTGCCTCAACTGTGGTTGAGCTTTGACTTGTCCATCCACTATCCTGCATATCCAGGAAACATCTCTGTATTCCTTCTGGGTAGTTATCACCACAGGGTCATAGTGGTTATTGGTCAATGGAGTTTTCTATGGTACGTTAGGGTTTCATCCATGAGTTTATATGGTGTCTTTATATATACTGCTACTGAAATAATCCTGCTGCTACACAGTGCAGTGCTAAGACAGAAATACTGAGTCCCTATGACTGGTCTAGGCCAACTGGTGGCCTAGAGAAAGGTTAACAAACATCATCAGAAGTTTTAAACACATGACACTAGAACAGACTGGGAGAGCTCAGCCTGTTGTGCCTGGTATGTTCTGTCTAGATACTCTTGCTGTTATAAAGGCCACATATGGCAAATTAGGACTAGAACAAACTGCAAATAGCAAGAAGTAGAAGTTAGTTCAGACAATGGCATTCCAAGAGTAATTCAGTGAGATTGCTGGGGACCATGCATATATTTAATCATGTAACATATTTTTCAAAACAATTCTTAAATGCTGGTGTAGTTGCTGTCAGTCCTTGTGGAAGGGGGTGGACAATAGAAATGCTTCACTTCCTTTCCAGGTTTGTTTTTTTGTGAGTCTTATTTAGCTCAGAAATTAATGGGCTGGAAACATGTTGAGAAAATTAAGGCTGTAAAAATGTTGCTCTGCAATTTAATGTAATACTAATATTTATATATTGTTTTTTCTTCTAATTGGAAATTGTTAACTTTTCATAGACTTTTTTTTCTTTTCATTTTAAGTTTGATATAAAAACATTGCTCCTCAGTTTCCCCTAAACAAAATGTTCTTCTGGATGTACTTGTGCAAGGAAACCTTAAAGAAAACAGCTTCTATTTCTTTAAGTTGTGTTTTAATTGTGAGGTTGCCATGAGAGTAAAGCATGCCTTGCACATCTATAATCTGATGATCTCTGCTGTTTTGATTTGGAATGTGGTTTTGATGTCCTTGAAAAATCACAGTAGTAGCAATAAATTGTTTTAATTAATGAATTAGAGAGCAACAGATTTGCTGAATCAGGTTTATTGACATCACTATTACTGGAATAAAAAGGAGGAAAAAAATCTGTCAGAGCTGTGAGATTATTTGGTTTGTTGTGATTTTGAAAACAAGTTTCTCAGATACCACTTTCTTAATTTCCTGTATAGTTATGTGGATATAGGGGAATGTGTGTGCATATATACATAAACATATATACACATATATTTATATATTCATTAGGTCATAATCAAGTAATGGTAGAGTCTAAATAATACCTGTTCTATATAAAAAGTAGGCTTATTCATATTTGGTTGTTTTAAAGGTGATTTTTTTAAGCTTCATCTAATTTTGATTTCAAATAAGATTTTAATTGCATTTAATTGTATAATTAAATATGTCATATTGAGAAATAATCTAATAAGGATTTCAACTTTTAAGTAAACATAGGCTGTGCTATTGTAGGACTATCAGTAATAATTGTAGGTGACAGCTTTTGTATGCTGGTCAAATAACAGCTGGAGAGAATTTGTCAAGATGATTTTTTTTTTATAAAATCTGCAAAGGCTTTTGGAATAGACAGTTGTTTAAAACTAACTCTTATTAACCCATGTAAAGACTTACTTTGATGTTTTCTGGATAAAAAGTTCTTTTTTGTTCAGATGACAATTCAGTATAAAATTGTTTCAAGCCAGATTTGAAAATTAATTCCTTTTACAATTATTAATAAGTGGATTTAACTGATCAGAACTTTTTTGGTCTATATAATATACTGCCTGATCTGCTGGAGATATTATTTTTTTTCTTGATGTAGATGAAAAGAGGAAAAGAAATGCTTATCAATAACCTGTGGATTTGATTCTTTTACACCCCTCCCCCTCTCATTCAGGATACTATTTTGTTCCTAAATTATATCTGGTTTGTGTTAAGTTATCTACTGTTTTCACCTGTATGTTGTAGAGAAGAAGAAATGTGGTTTTAGCTCACTGAAAACAGGGAGAATAAATGACTTTTTTTTCATTCCACCTTAGAAAGACCTTTGCCTACTGCAATCATTGTGGATTAGTCTGAGTTTCTGTATACTACATTGAAATCATGGAAATTTGCAAAATTCTAATCAATCTTACATTGGTTTGGGTTTTTTCTTTTTATTTTTTAAATTTCACAATTGTGAACACACTGCATGAAGTTATGAAAGACGAAGGGAAACAATGTAAATTACTTATGGATTAAATTGTGAGGCCATGACAGAGTAGAGATTATCAACAGGCTGATTTGCATGGTTGAGTACATTATGGTTGCTTTTTGTCCCTGGGTGAAATCGATTCATAAATGTGTGTATTTGGCTATGTGTGCATATATATGTCTATATTCTTACAAGACCTATTCTTATACAGGTTTTTGTTACACCTTATATATATAGTTTTCTTACATATTAAACATACAGGGTTGAAGACCAGTTGTTTCTTCTTCAAATGACCTTACTGCCTGTTCATTGCAAATCCATGTGCAGCCATGAGGATGGGCAAAGGAGAGTTATTCTGATGTTACACATCTGCCACTGAATTACTGTATGCTGGAGAAAAGGACTGGTTTCCCCCACACACACACACAACCAACCCTACCCTCCCCCAGATTGCTGGGGTTTTATAAATGTAATACTTCTGTAAACTACTTTACAGTTACAACTAAATTGCTTTGGATAATTGCTGATGAATAATGCTATGGAGTCTCAGTTTTCGCCTGTGGCAGACATTCTAAAGAATTTGCGTTGCTTTGTTTGTCTACAAAACCTGAATTTCTTTTTGTAGTGGGTTTCATTGAACCCAACTGTACTGGTGACTTGTGCAGTTTGTAGATGAATAGCACAAGTGAGAAATCTAAGATTTTTAAAATTTTTTTGTGTGCAAAATTCAATTCTTGTAGAGGGTTTCAGTTGTCTTTTCTGCCTGCTGTTGAAGATGGATATTGAATGTATCAAGATAGTTTATAATTGAAGTTCTTTTGAATATTCAAAGTTTCCAAGATATGTAGGTCAAAATGACTTTGAAAGAAATGGACAGTATCCAGTCTCTGTCCATGCAAATTTAACCAGAATTGTTAAGGCTGCTAAGTTCTTCGTTGCATGATTGCTGTATGCTCTATAAGGAGATTTATTTAAAATTGCTTAAAAGCTACACTCGGTGGGGAATTCTGCTGCTTGTTCCCTTAACTACTTTAGCTGCAGAGAACATATGACATCTTTTTCATTAACTATCTTTGTTGCTTGTTTGCTTTCAGTGGAGTTCTAGGAGATTGTTATATTGTTTTGTAAACTCAATATTGCTGGGTCCTGGCTGCTTATGGCAATTGAGATGAGATTAGAAGCTTTTGTTAACAGGCCCCAGACTTTAAATTTATGGGGACTAGGCACCATCTGTTCTCAATTAAAGGTCCTGAGCTCTGAAATTAATTCCTTCCATTGGTCCATTAGACTCAATCTTTTGACCTGAAGTCATGATAAGGTTATATTAGCCTCTCGAGTCTTGCAAAAGTGAGGAGTTCACGCAGGGGCAATGCTGAATATTGCTTTTAGTCCTTCTATCAGTGCAGTTAGAAGGCAGAAAGCAATGATTGTTTTTCCATTTTACAGGTAGAGTGAGACTTTTTTATAAGCACCCTGGATATTTAGAGCTTACATCCTCGTGAGTTTTAACAGGACCTGTGCTTCTAAACCATAGAAGTGCTATTGACAATCTTTCCCAGAAAAATCAAATTAATATAGAGAACGTTGACTAAATTCATGGGAAGTCTTGATATAGAAATGGGGGAAGTGTAGAAGGACATTGTTAGCAGACTCTCATTTGTTCGTTAGATTAGCTGTGTTGTGCCTCAGCTGCCTTTCATTGATTCTGTCTGCAGCTGCAAAATGATGGGGAATCTTAGCAGAAGTCCTGGCCCTAGAATTGTTCAGCCAGTGCATTTGCTGAATTTATATCTGTCCTGTGGTGTGTAGATGTTGCAGAGAAGAAATGGATGGATGAACAAATTGGTTCACATTTTTGTGGTTGTAACTCCCCCCTCCTTCTCATTTCCTTTCTATATTTAACTGAAAATTGAAGTTTGCCCTGTCAAAATACAGCAGGGAATACTGTGGAGTGGAAAGAACCTATAGGCACAAATTTTTTAGTTTCAAAGGAAGAGCTCCAAGGTGCCAAATAGCTATGCTGGTTGTTTAAATTTACTGGCAGTTCTTATACACGTGGCAATGTATTTTAAAGGTGTCAGGATCTGGTAGTTCTTGAGCAGATTTTGGTCTTATTTATACAGTGCTAGCAATCTTCTGGAAGATAGTTAGTAAGAGTATTGGTTTTGAGACTGAAGTTTCTTCACTGTGTAAGAGTATTCCTGTCCTACCCCAAATGCCATTTATTAGAATGTTTTGGGATCTTCTGGCCATTAGGCTGCAAGTAAAACTAAGCAAACAGAGAGTTCATATGCCTGTTTTTATTCCTATCCAACAATCCCCATGACAAAAATGCATCAGTGTTTGCCTTCATAAAGGGAGCAAACAAAGGCAAAGTGCCTTCTCGGCATGGAAGGAATGGCTTGTGACTACTCCACCTAAGTGTTGCTTGTTGACGACCTGTCAACCAGAGGTTAAACTCAGGAATGTAGGTCTTTTATTACTCCTTCTCAATATTTTCCTTAAGTTCACCTAGCTCTCTGTCTAACTCATAAATGTGTTATTCACTGGGCAGTGAGGATACTTACTCACTCCCTGTGCTGCAGAGGTTTATACTGTCAAGGCTAACTGCAATGCCATTTCCTTCTGCCACCTTGATGCTGCCAACGCAGTATTATGTAGTTGTGTCATTCCTCTGTTGTTTTTTAGGTTGCCAGGAGATGGGTAGCTGAGCCCTGTAAGTACTGCCTGAAAAGTACTGAAATACCTTTTTATGTTCATAGGAAAAACCACTCTTCTTACTATACTAGCAGTTGTGGTGCGTTTTTCTAGCAAGGCTGAGTCTCAAAGAGACAAGAAACTGTTGCCTTTAAGAAGTGGTTTCAGTGCAATCTAGGTGTAGCCATGTAACAGCTTTTTAATTGCATTCATAAACAGCTAGGTAGAAATAATTATTTTGTCTGCTGAGTATAATTAGGATCTCATAAAGATTAATAACTTGAAAGTTACTTATTTTTCAACATTATTTAAGTATTGAAGTCCTCATGATACAAGAAGCGTGGCTTAGATGGTTCTGTGACATGTATATAGATTTTGAAATTCAGTTTCAGTTGTTACAAATGCCCAGATACATTTTTGAAAAGGTAAGGTAGAGTTCTTACCTTTTTCCCAGATGTAGCACATCATGTAAAACTATTAAGTGAACTTACCCAGAAAATGCTGAAGTGTCCACTTTGCAAACATTAATAACATTCTCCTTATGCAGAGAGTCATCTTTGCACTTCTGGGATTTATTTGAACACATTTAAACAACTATAACAATATTGAAAATATGGTAACAGTCTGTGTGCTTTAAGTTAGCAATTTGCTTTAAAAAAAGTTCACTCATGTCTTGTTTTCTTGCAAATTCTTTGTTCTTCACAGTATCAAATGCATTGATTTTTATTAAAAAGTTAATCAGCTTACCTTCATTCAGAATGGATTTTTGTTCCTCTGATCAGCTCTACACAATTGAATTTTTCATCCTCTTTTCTGAGGTATTTCAGTGTTATGAAAAAAGCATTAAAGAGAATTCTGATAAATTATTCCTTTAAAAAGATTCTACTGCAATGTACATTGGTTGAGGCTGGAGAGTTAATTGAACTCCAAGATTTCTCTTTTGTTTTCAATGAGAAAGATCTGTGCTTGGTAAATACAAGAGACAATGTCTCTGGGGGACCTGACTTCCTACTGATTCTGGTTACCCCAGAACTTATAATATGAATTTGAAGTAACCGCTCAGGTGGCATGACACTATTGATTATTTGAAAATCTAGTGTTCTTTGTGATTTAGAACATTTTAAAGGAGAGTTTGAATACTATACACTAAAAGGTATGGAAAAAATATTTCCTGGTCATATAAACAACCAAACAAAAAAGGTTTTCTCAATGGTTTTTATTGTGCTCTCTGGTTCTGCTTTTATGGAGCAATGGTTCTTCTTCCCAGAACTCATAAAAAAGCCAGATGGTGTTTTTATGCCAAATGTGTGATTATGCTGTTTTGCCTTAAAAAAAAGCAAACAATAAAAAACCAAAAATCAGAACCAAAACAAAAACAAAGCTCAACCCCCAAAAAACCACAGCCTTTTTTTCCGCTGTGGTCCTACGTTATTTTTCCTTGTTAAATCAAACCTGACGTAATCTTTTATGAGTTGTTTTTGTGTCTGCATTACCTCAGGCTGTGCTCTCATCAGACTTCACAAGCTAAGTGGACTGGAGTTTTGGATAGTCTGTGAGAATAATCAAAGAAAATGTACCATACTCCTGGATGTGATGATAATGGTTCATTATGTCCATTAAATTTAGTACCGAATCAGTGCTGAGTATTCTGCTGTGAGTTCAGGTTAGACTCTATGTCCTGATCGCTTGTAATTACTAAAGTACAACTTAGCTAAGCTAAACTCCAGTTCCAGTGCCTTTCATTCTGCTTATCAATTTCTTCTGAGCTTTACATATGGGAAGCCTTCAAAGTGTTTGCTTTGAAGTAAGAGATTCTGCAATGAAAGCCTGATTTGGTCACTAATTTGCTGTCTCTGCATTTGCACATTACTTCATCTTTCTGGTCTTGTTTTTCTACTTATGAATGAGCATCTGTGCTGGTTTGAGCTGAAGTAGAGTTAACTTTCTTCATAGAGGCTAGTATGGGGCTATGTTTGGGTTTGGTGCGGAGCACAGAGTTGATAATGCAGAGATGTTTTTGTTATTGCTGAGCAGAGCTTACACAGAGTCAAGGCCTTTGCTGCTTTCTGTACTGCCACGCTGGCAAGGAAGTTGGGGGTGCATGGGAGTCTGGGAGGAGACACAGCTGGGACAGGTGACCCAAACTGACCAAAGGGATATTCCATACCATATGACATCATGCTCAGTATATAAGGTGGGAGGAAGGAGGAAGGGGGGACATCTGGAGTGATGGCGTTTGTCTTCCCAAGGAACCGTTACGCGTGATGGGCCCTGCTCTCCTGGAGATGGCTGAACACCTCCTGTCTTCCGGAAGCAGTGAATTAATTCCTTGTTTTGCTTTGCTTGTGTGTGCAGCTTTTGCTTTGTCTATTAAACTGTCTTTATCTCAACCCATGAGTTTTTGTAGCTTTTATCCTTCTGATTCTCTCCCCCATCCCATTGGTGGGGCAGTGAGTGAGAGGCTGCGTGGTTCTTGGCTGCTGCTGGGGTTAAACCACGACAGCATCATACTGCTTATTTTCCATCATACTGCTTATTTTCTATCAAACGTAATAACTCTGCCTTTTTTACCTTCTTGAACTAAAGAATATATGATATGCATGTGCGTGTATAAATATATGTAAAATAAAAATACAGTTGCAGTAACTTTACAAAAGGCCTAACTTTTATAAATTCAGAAGGGTTGCAAATAATCTCACTAAATTTCATACAACTAAAAAAAAAATAAGGTGTATGCAAAAAACCTAGACAATGTCTGGTATTTTCAGATGAGATTGCATTAAAACTACTGCACATATGCATGTGCGTGTATAAATATATGTAAAATAAAAATACAGTTGCAGTAACTTTACAAAAGGCCTAACTTTTATAAATTCAGAAGGGTTGCAAATAATCTCACTAAATTTCATACAACTAAAAAAAAAATAAGGTGTATGCAAAAAACCTAGACAATGTCTGGTATTTTCAGATGAGATTGCATTAAAACTACTGCACAAATTATAAGCATTTTAAGATGCTCGTGTGTGCACATTCTGAATAAATGCAAGTATAAGCATAAGTTTTATATGTTCTTAAAGTGTTTGTCAAATTGCAGTTACTGGAAGTGTGTTCTTCATCTACTTGTACAAGAGTAAAGAAGCAGAAAAGATGTTACTGCCCTTTCTTTGGTTACATGCCACCTCAGAGTACAGCTGAGCTAGTATTCTTGTACAGGCTTTGACTAAATTGCTACAAACTTCTTGAATTGATTCTTTTGATTTTTTGATTATATCAGTACTCTTAGATCAAGTACTGACATTTTTCACACTCCTCTATAATACGTTTTCTCTTATCTCTTGTTCAGGGCTCTTCAACCTGAGGCTTCAAATTCTATCCATTCAGTACCAGATTAATTTTCTTTTTTTAGAAAATGGGCACAAGTGTCTCCATCTCCTGTTTTGGAGAGCTGCACATATTGCTATGCTCAGTGTGCTTGATGTTTCCCATAGTATGCACAAAGCATGAGAGACGAAGCAAAATCTACTTTCTGAACGGTCTGTACTGATCTCATTGGATCTAAATGAAGCAATGGCCATTCCTCCACCCTTCTGCCATTCTACCAGAAGTATAGGAACATTTGTAATCAGGTAGACAAGCCAGACTCCATTCTTGCACAAAAAGAACATGCCACATTATAGGCAACCTCAGGTTCTTGGAAACAGAGGCAGATGCTTGCACTTTTGACATCATAGGTGGGTATCAGGACTAAGCATGCTCAGCCTGGCAGAAGCATTGGATGGAGCTTTACTCTTTTCCTGCAGTGATCGAAGGAAAAGTCTCCAAAGTCTAGTAGTGGCAGAATGTTCAATATAGCTTGCATCTCACCAGCCGTGCAGGACTGGGATGACTGAAGCAGCAGCTGGCGCTGGAGCACCTGCCGTTACATGTACTAGTCCTGTGTGTATCACAGCAGCTCATTCATGTTTGCTCTCCCTTCCGGATGAGTTGATGTAAGGAAATTTCTGCCCTAAATTTGGTGGTTGATACTGTGGAGAGCAAAGGCAGGGGTGACAGCACAGGTAGCAGGCCAGTCTGGTCAGAGCATTGCCTTTTTCTGCTCTGCTCTCTGAATGCTCTGATGCCATACTAAGCATGTCTGCTGTGCTGGATTTTCTATGCAGTACCTTCCCAATCCCTCCTCAGAGTTGGCTGTAGCCAGAAGTGGTGTCATTTGTTTTGCAGCTCTAGATGATGACAGAGCAGAATTCACGAGAAAATGCTTGTGTTCATAGTATTTCCTGACTATGAAATGTAGGATGACTTGAGCCTGTCAGGTGTCCACATTTGAAGAGATTGAATAAATCCATACATTTCTTATTAGCCCTTCTCATTTTGGGGCTTCCATTCCTCCTGCAGTGCATACCTTTTTTAACTTGCAAGGCTCACTTCTGCAAGAAGTATTCCATTTGCAATTTTACTGCATGGCCTGTAACATAGGAATAAAAGGATTTTCCAGACAGCTAAGCATTACAATATATCAGTTGTGGAAATGTGTTTGAGGAGGAACCAAATCTAAATGCAGATTGACTGACATTGCCAGAAGACACGTAAAGCATGCAGCATAAACTAAGATATCATGAAAGCTGTAACATCTCACCTCATACTATTCTGGATTGTAGAGCTGGATCAAGCCATCACCAGTCAAGTGACTGGGGGAGGGAAAGAACGCGTAGTCCTATGCTGGAGCTGTGAAATCATGCATGCATATGTAATGGTGCTTTCAAGACTTCACTCATAACATCTACACGTTTGGATGGAGTTTGTATACTACCCTTCCAGGTACCATCTAAACAGACTGATTTTATGGATCAGACTGATTTTCTTGAGCAAGATCCAGCTTGGTGGCTGAATCTCACGAGCATGTGGAGATTCTTTGTTCTTTTCCTTTTCGTGTCTATTTACAATCAAATGCACTAGGCAGCCTGAGTAACTTGCAGATAAAAGGGATGTGATGTTGAGATGAATTCAAATTACCTAGTCTTTCTTCTAGGTTTTGAAATTTGTCAAACTGTCCCACACAGCGTTGTTCTGCATCTCATTTTTGTGCCTGACTTCAGAGAACAAGTCCTGAAAAACAATAGGCTTGAAGGCTAAAGGGACATGACATTCATTCATCTCATCTCTGCCAGGAAGGAGTCTGCCTCACAAGGAGATCTTATCATATAAACATTTTCAAAGTAGTCAAATGATGACTTAAGTGTGGCTGCTGAAAGGGTTTGTGTGAGTAGTGTGAGAATGGGACCTACCTGTAAAAGATTCATTTGCCATGGAAGAGAACACCAAATTTGTAACTTCTACTTCATTATAAACTTGGTTTATTGCCAGATACCTTTATTTTCCAATCATCATCAGCTCATTTCTGTGTTTTTGTTTTGGTTTTTTTTCTAATTTTCAGAGCGGTGTCCAGGCTTAGCTGGACAAGGCTGCAGGCTTATTATTCCAGCCAATTTCGAGTACCAGAGCTATCATTAGTTACATCCTGTGCAATCATGTGTC
>NW_008676550.1:0-46627 GCF_000695815.1 Acanthisitta chloris | reverse complement strand
CGAGGTCCTATCTGATCCAGTCATTTGGGCTGATGTTGAATGTTGGTGGCTTGAGCACCATTAAGAGTTACTCTACCTTGCAGATTCAGGGAATTCCTTTACAAAGCAGAAAGCAGAGAGAGACTTCTTAAAGAAGGATTTTACAAGTGAGATTTGGAATATTTGGATCCAAAGGGATTTTCAGTATTTAAGTATTACTATTTCAGTAACATAGAGCCTAGTCAAGGCAGGATCAAGCTTCACATCTGAGGTATATGATAATGAAACTCTGGTACCAGAATTCCCTAGGAATCTCTCGCAAACAAAATTTGAGACAGCTAACCTGTGGAATACTGTGCATGTGTTCAGTATTTTTTTCTAGAGTTTGCTTTTTTCAAGTAACATATACAACTAAATTAAATGTGAAGATTTTATTCCACTTCATGTCTTACTGCTTCCACTGGTAAAATGCAATTAAAATCAGTAAGCTTGTAGATAGATTTGTAATACATCAGTTTAAAACAGTTTAAAGGCTTTGTGCTGAAGAACTTGTAACTAGAACTCTTTAAAGTAGGCAATAGACTATTAAAAGTCTAAACAAACTGCTGACTAAATTCATTCAGAACTAAATTATTCAACAGTATCCAATACACATTGTCATAGCATGAATTTATAACTAGCTACTCTTCTTGGGAGCATTTTGTGCAACTGCTATAACTTGAGTAGCAAGAATTAGATTATTCAATTACTTCAAACTGATCTGCAGTATCTGCAGAAATTGGATGCACATGCCTCCAAATCCCTGGCTTTTTTCTAATTGAAAGAAAATATGCACATATGTAAATGTGAGTATATGCAGCAAACTCGTTAAGTCTGTAGCCTACATGACTTTAATGATATTTGCATGATAGCATACCTCACAGAAACAGAAATATGAATCTTAAGATCTGGAGAATACCTAAAGGGTATTTAAAAATTGATATATAGGCCTTGTTTTATTCAACAAACTATAATAGAAATTATCTTGTTTTGCAGAACATTATTGACATATGCGATTGTGTTTAAGGAATTTTAGTTGAAAAGCTTTACAGAAAGCATTTTGATGTGTCTCTGGATATATTAAAAACTTAATATTGATGAATACATCAAGGAGTAAAAAAGTTACTAAAGCACTCCCCTGTGCTGCGATTAATTTGTATATTATCAAGGTCTTTATTATGAATGCAGTTCTTAATGTAGGCCTGTAATAAACAGAGTGTAATTGAATTTTCAATATTTTGCCACTAGGGAGTGATTTTCTTACAAGACCTCTGCTCCATCTTCTGGCTAATTGTCAGCAGTTACTCAGTATTACTGTGCTAATGTCACCAAACAGTGAAAACAGAAGCTACCTGCTCCCATTACATGAAAGGATGTGTGATTCCAACCCTTGTCTATTTACTGATTTTGAGTAGTGTGCCATTATCACTTGCACTTTTATTAACAGCATGAAGTCTTTTGAAAATACAGCTCTGGAGGTGGAACAGACCTCTCATAAATTTTTCTTGGAGTAAGGTTTCAATCAATTTCAGTATTTCACGTGGTAAAAACAAGCAGCCATAGCATTACACTTGGATTCTATGATCTTTAAGGTCTTTTCCAGCCTAAATGATTCTGTGATGAGGATTTTCAGACACAGTAGTGAATATAGCCTTTTATGCACCCTATGAGTGAGTATTTTGTTTTGTTTCTTAGCACATGGAGTGATAAATTTGGGACTTTGGGCCTATACATTGCCTTTCACTTCCATTACATGTTGCATTACACCGTGGATATAAGAGCAGAGTTACAGACTGCTGTATATGCAGAGGAAGGCTGATCATTCTACCAGCTAAACAAGCAATGGCTGAGGTTTTGTGAAGGTGTTGGTTCCATTCCTGGTCAATACGTTCATGAAGGTTTTTGAAAGTTTGGAGTGGTTTCATTAACTTTTGCTAGCAGTGCAAGGTTAGGTGGAACCACAGACACTTGGCTGGAAGGTATTAGCATTCAAATCATTATGCACTTGATTTGTTAGCATAAAACTGTAGTAAATAATCTGCAATTCAGTAAGAGAAAGTACAGGTGCAATTTTTAAGTAGCAATAATTAATTTACACCTTCAGGATGGGGGAACCATTTGCCTGGCAGAAGTTCTGTAGAAAATAACTTCTTTTCTAGAAAAAGTATTGCGAGGGATTGTTCATAGACAGTGAATCAACCAAGTAATCGTTTTGTGAGAGGAAAGAAAAAGAAATCTGTAGGGACATGAGCATGAGTGTCATATGAAATAGTCATAAAGGCAGTTCCTTCAGCATCTCTCAGAACTTGTGAGACCTCACCACTGGGATTCTCAAATCAGGAAGGTTTTGGACCCAAGACATTGGTAAAAAATTCAGAATAAGGTGAAATCTGAAGTGTGGAGTATTTCCTCTGGAAATAAAACAATGGCCTAACTGGACTTCTTCTAAAGAAGGGAAAATGATGGAAAGACCTTGTACCTTTTCAGGAACTTACAAGACTGATGATAAGTGGCAGGGAACAACATTCTGAGTTGTTTTAACAGCAGGTCAAGAAATAATGTACTAATTGTTGCAAGAGAGATGTTGCTTGGGCATTAGGGTCGCTAAGCACTGTTTGAGATGTCCTGGGAAGACTGTGAAATCTGTATCCCAGAGGTTTTAATACCAGGTTAGTGTTCTATTAAGAATGGATAATCTTTCTCACTCTCTTGTTCATTCCTGTGAATCTCTGGTCCCTGCAGATTGCTATAAACAATCTGTCAAAAAAGTTGCATTTTGGAAGCTGACAAAAATAAAATGTCTAGCGTCTTTCACCTGTCTCAGTTGCTTAACTGTCTTAAAATAATATTTAATAACAATTCATATCTGTTATTTTTAACACTTTTGCATGCTTGACTGTTGAGAGTTGTTTTGATAGTTTATTTATTTTCTCAAACACCTACCAGTTTGAGAATTTGCCAGGTTTCTTGGTGTTCAAGTTCTGTATTTCAGATTCCAGCCCAAACTTCATTAGCATGAGAAAAAATAATTCCAGACCAGCAAATGTTTTACATGATTTTACTTGGAAATATGCAAATACTGTTAAATGTATTTGCAGCCAAACAAATGGGCATCAATCTACAGTTACATGAATCAGTAACTTTCGTCCTCCCTTCCTTGTAGGGGGAAACACAGAGAAATGTGAAAACAGAGAATGCACTAAGCAGGAATTGTACCTCTACTACAATCATGTTCTCTTCACTCCAGTACACTTTCTTTCTAGTGCTTTTTCAGCCCAACTGCCATTCAGAAATACTATACTGGGGCAGGGGCAGTGAGACGAATGCTGAGAAACCAGGGGGCAAACAAAGCAGGAGGAGAGAATGAATTGGAAATGCTGCTGAGTACTTGGGAGCATTGGCAAAGTGGGGTCCAATGCTTGTCCTGGAAGATGTGGATGGATTTAAGACTGAGGTAGGAGAAGTTTTAAGTGTGTACAGTTCTTGAACAAAGGAAGAAACTTAGGTGTGTTTATAAGATGAGAAAGCTGATAATTCTCTTTTTAATGAAGAATTAGAATAACTTTGCATTCAGTTTATTGACAATATAATACTATAGTTGTTAGTCATGTAAAACAGTTAACTTACTTATGACATGAACTCAGACTCAGTAGCTGGATCATATATATATAACATATGATAAAGCTGTAATATCCTTAAAAGTCTGTCCAAGGAAATTTGGAAGGTCAGAACTAAGTTACAGAGGCCACAATCTATCTCCTTGTCATCCATTAAGAATTACTTGCACTTTGCTATTCAATATAGTCAATATAATTGTAAAACACGTGCCTGAAATCCTAGGTACTACATTCTAATTGTACCTGAGCTCTTCTTTCAGCATAAAGAATCAGCATGCTTTTGATTCTTTTATGTTACTATGCAAAGAATATTTGCTCTGAAAAGACATTATAATAACTCTATAGCATTCACATGCCTCCTGGAAAGCTTACAAAAAGTTCAAAGTGAGGAAATGCCTTCATTTCCCCCTGGCCTCTCTGGCATGAGCACTAGGACTCTGCTTTTATCAGACCTGTCAGGTCTCATAATTTCATTGGGAGACTGATTCCCTCAGAAAAGTCCCTCTGCCATTGCTTTTGTATCCCCTGTACAGGAAAATAGTTCTGGAACATCTTATAGCACTGTAATGCTTTGGCCGATGCATTTGGTGGGTAGGATGCTAGAGCAGAGTCTTATAGCAAGTGAAAAGCCCTTGAAATGGTATGATCCTCTACTTTGGCCTTGCACTGTCACTCTTCTCAGCTTATATGTTATTGTAACCTGCCTCATATAAATCCTGGCATGTTTCATGTGTTTCCTCTCTTATGCTGTTTAACTTTGTAAATCCCTTCCCAAATTTGCATATTGACAAACATAGCTTTTCTGTTTCATACCTTTTATCTATGAGTTTTGAAGTGCTTCATACTATTTTTTTTAAGGTGTCACAATTCGTCAACATCTCTACAAAGTGAATAATGGTATGGCCCTTCGTCAGATGCACGGCAGAAATGTAAAGACTGGTTTACTAATTGGCCCAGGCATTTGTTACAGGGAAAGCAAGTATATACAAATTTAAAAGTATTGTATTTTTCAGCTAAGCAGTTAAGAATTGTTTCTCAAGTAGTTCATGGACAGGTGGAAGGCAAATGTGAAGGTAAATGTGAAGATTTTAGTATGTGTTGGCTGTATGAAGAATGGGACATGGTCAATTTCTGCTGAGATCTATCCACTTAACACCAAGAAAAAAAACAACAAAAAACCAACATCAGTAAAAATCATTGCAAGGTTTTTGAGGTACAATCCTACCAGTCCTCAGCAGCAGGATGGTTTGGCAACTAGTAGGCAGACAGTAATTGGACTGAAAATTGGACAGTGAGGTCATTTATAGTGACAACACATACAGTGAGAATTACTGCTTTGGTTGTAAATGTACAGTATTTTTTTTGCAGCAGATGTAAATTAAAAGAAAAATTTGTAAGTGGTCAGAGTCTTAAAGTGGCTCTTGTTTTGCCAACCTGGTTCACGTCCATGAACAGGGGAATGTAATGTCAAATCTGCTGGGAGTTTCTGGAAATTCTCAAACTCTAACTAGATCCTTGAAGTGAATTTGCATAGCTCCTGTTGAAATAACAAGGGCATGCAAATATCAGTTTGAGATTTAGATGTGCGCTGTGTTTTTTGCTTTTCAGGTGGATAATGAGTCTGTTTTGGCCCATAGGGTAAGAATACTAAGATATATAGAGCAGAGAAGACATGATCAAACTAGGAGTGAGGCACAGGTAGGGGAATAGCTGAGCTCCTCAGGGCCAGTGCTGTATAATTTAGGTCTAGTGTGCATAAGGGACATGACATAACCCTAGTTAACACCTCAAAATGTACAGTTTGGCAGTTAAGTGAATACATTTTCTTTTTCAATGTCACTTAAAGCTGCTACAAATTTAAGAAATATGCACTTGGTATTCACATTCTGAAACACAAGGAGTATCTCAAAAATTGCCAGCAAAATGTGTAAAAATCACTTCTATAACAAATAATCCTGCCTATTGAAAGGATAAACTGCTCTTTATTTGGCCTTTTGAGGCTGGAAAATGTTTATTGAGAAAATAAAGGTATTATATATTTCCATATATTGTTATAATTAATGTATAAATAGATCTTGTGCATTTCTTGATTCCATTAAGAAATAGTGTTGTTAAGGTGCTAGTGAAACTGCCTCGAAAATAAAAGTAGTACGAAGTGTTTTCTCTTTCCCCTTTGTTCTTTATCTTGAGAAATACATTAGTGTCAGTGTAGTCTACATTTTCTTTAGTTTTAAGGTTTAATATGTTGTAGGTAAAGATGATGTGTGTTTGGTACTTGCAGTTTTTCACAGAGCTTTTTTCCACTCTTTTTAAATACCTTGTCTCATTCTCTTACAGCTTCTCTGAGTTATGCTGTTTTCCTACTCCCTGAGATCTATATTAGCAGTGTCCTTCTGATAGGTGTTTTTATTTAATATACTTAATTAATGCTTTCCAAATGCATTGAAGTAGATGAGTGTATTCTGTATGACTTAAAGTATCGCTATAGGTGGAACACTTCTCCCTGCATGTTTCTATCAATTCTGTGTTCTTCTTTACGAGGCAATCACTTCCTGACCCTCCTCTTTTTTTTTCTTTCTTTTTCTTGAGTCTTTTGTATGAATATGCATCGAACTGGAATCTTTACATGCTCCAACTCTGCTAAAAAATAGACTAATGATTTTTTTGGCCATTAGATTTATGTCTGCTTTTTCTTTTCTTATGGTTTCTGCTATATTTCACATCTAGAAGTATTTTACAAGCATAAGTTCTCTGTGTGATAGTGTCAGTCTTACTTGGCAAAGTTAGCACAGGAAGGGTTTGTCTGAACAGAGTCCATGTCTGTATTCCCTTTATGATCAATGAAGAGGAACTCTTAGAATGTGGTTCAAGTACCATGGGGCATAAGCAGATGCCCACATTGATGTTAGGTGATTTGGTTCTAAGCATGTGTGTCTTTGACTGTAGAGGAAGCATTAGAAAGTGTTATACCAGAGTTTAGTTGCATGTCAGGCCTACCAGGATCTTCAGTCAGTTTAAAATAAATAGGCTTTTTAAAATGTTTTCCCAATATATAATATCCTCTTTTTCTTTTATGGACAAAACATTCCTCCACAGTTTGCTTTGGGAAGATGTGATTTTCAGAAATTATGCTAGAGGAGCAGAATAAACCTGCTGTTATCATAGTGCAGGAAACCCAAACAAAGCAATCACAATCCTCTTCAGCAGCCACCACTGACAATAAAACTGAGAAAGCTGTGGAGGAAGAAAAATGGTTCAGGTGAAGATCCTGAAGACAGCATGTATATTTTGGAATGAAAATCTCATTAAAGTATTATTGTTCCAAAGACTGAAAATAGCAAAGAATAAAAATCATAGAGTCCATTATAACTCTTCTTATAATTGGTTGCTTCCTAAATGCTCCTTGGTATTTTTTGGAAGGAGTGTGTGCATTTGCCTTTTTTTCCTAGTTCAGAGTGCATATTATAAGGGCCACAAATACTGTGCATGGCACAGAATATGGGACTAACGCAGACACTCTGTGCTGTAGTCAAATATGTGTGTGTTTTCCCCCCTCCAAGAATAGTCTAGATCATGGTATCTTACCGTATCATCAGTTTGATGATTTCTTCCACATTCAGGGATGTAGAGTTAGAACATGTTTATGTGACTTTGCTATGGTATTTATTGTACTGATAGTATTTTTTTAGTCCTTACAAAATTTGTAGCATTTACCTTTAAAACTGGAAATATTAATTAATATCAATTAAGCTATTTAGAGTCATAAGTTTATTCCAAACCCACCTGAAGACATTATGCTTCTACTTGTCCTGCAAAGGTTTGCTTTGCAGATAGACATTGAAATTCTATAAAACTTTCTTACCTCTGAAAAAATTACACTGAAAATTCAAATCACTAGTTGGTATCAAATGGCCTCAAGTTCGTATTGTGTTCATGTTACTGTAATTCAGGCAGGTATTACTTCAAAGAAAGTCATCTCAAAAGTTGTGATTTGAAGTTGTGGTCTACTGTCTTCCATATGCTATTTGTAATGTTGACAACCCTCTATCAAATAGAATTAAATGAGCATGGAATGGAATTTTAGAGCTTTAACATCTGCATACAAAGTTATTAGAGCAATATTTCCAACAGATTAGGTTTCTACCACATACAAATGTAAGATACTAGACATTGTTAAAAATGTTATTGCAGCCATTTCCTTACAGCAAGAGGATTTGTGGCTTGACATAGATCTTGTCTTGCATGGGTACATGTGCTGCTGCTGCTAGCATCTTCAGGATGTGACACATTTCTGTTGTCTCCAGTAGTAATTGCTAAACAATTGAAATTTGGAAGCTTGTGCAGCATGTCCATGTTAAGGAAGAACAGGTCAGGGGGAATGCTAAACTTAATTTGGTTTGGTTTTTTCTTTTGTGGCTGTGGTATGGCCAAGAGCTTTTCAGGTCTTTAGGTCTGAGAGAGAGGTCTGTCTGAAATGCCAATATTACAAACAATTTCTTTTTCCAGAAAATAAGATGAGGTGTGCAATAGGCAAGAGTCAGGTCTGTTGCAGGTACAATGTTAAGATTTGATTTTCACTTGTGCTGCTTTAAAGTATGGTTCTAGCTTGCTTGCCCTTTTTTTGCCACTTTTTTCTGTATCATTTCATAAACATTCTTCTTTCCATGTCATGCACATAGTTTTTACTCTGGTCTGCTCATAATAAAGAAATTTTCTCTGTCAAGATCATAAAAAGAATCAGAGCTGTTTATCATGTTCCTCATACTAGCAGCCATCAAACCCAGGCTATTGCTCTTTTAATAAAATTGGAGAATGTTTTGTTCTACTGATTGTTCTAGAACAGGCAGTTAAGAAAATGCCTCCACAGGCAGTGGTTTGTTTGTTTTTTGAAACAAGCCAACAAGCCGAACGAGTTTCTGGGCTTTCATTTGTCACTGAAAACCCACTGACTGCTATAATTTTAAATTAGTTACTTTAGCAACTAATACCTGATGTGCTGAAGTGTGAAAATATGAAATGCAAAGAAAAAAACAAACAAATACATTTATGCATATGATAGTTCAGTAGAAAGAGTACCAATGTAGTGCATGTATGTCATTAGGCATAAATCACAAACATCAAGGTGTTTTTGCAGATGCAGGGAGCTGTAGTTCATTTTCTGTCGGAAGGTGACTGTGTAAAGGTCATTTCCCAGAGCATAAGTCAGATTCTTTGGGGATGTATCCTTTAGCTTCATCTAATGTTTCATTGACTGTATAAGCATTAAACTCAGTGCGAATGACAGGCTGTAGTAAGTGGATCCCAGGTGGGTCTTGGGATCTGCAGAGCCAGCTGTTCCCCAGCTCCGATAACTCTTGCAGATTTGCAGATCCTTTTGCATCTGACACGGCATGCCAAGCCTTTGTACTGCCCAGTGCTGATATTTTAAAGGAGAATGGCTTAATAATTTATTGACTGCTACATTTCCTCTGGGCTTTATCTGTGTGATGCTGTTGAGTCACTGAGATGTGTAAATACGTAGAAGTTAACAGGAGCACAGTCTTTGAGAAAGCCAAAGGTTTTAAACTTCTTTTTTTCCTTTTTCAATTTTTTTTCCACAAGGACTCCTCTGAGAATTTATTGTTGGTTTTTCTTTTGTAACCAGGTAAAAAGTTCTGCTTTTTAAATCAGGACTGAAGCATGTTTGAGCTTGCTAACATCATGCCCTCCTTTAAATAATGATAATGCATAGTATAATGACACTGTATTTTCCTGTTTATATGCATTTTTAGCTACTGAGATTTTTTTTTCAACCTACAACCAATATCAGCTTTTTCTAATTTCTATCTCAGCATGCAATATGTACTTGTATCACTTCTTTCCCTGCAAATTCAGGAAGCATATTCTTGTCCATCACCTGTGCCTTTATAATATGTTAGTATAGGTTTCTGCCAAGCCTTTAAATCTCCCAAGCGCCACCTGCTCCACAACTCTAGAAAAAGACGCAGTAGTGCTTCTTCAGCATTTCCTGGCTGAGAGAAATAAAATTCTGTCTTCTGGTTCCCTGAATAAATACAGTGAAAAATGCCTTAAAAAGTCACATTTTGACACTTGCTTCTTTAATCCCTCCTGTCCACTTCTGGAAAATCAAAGCATAATGCAGTCTTGTCCATGCATACAGAATTATATCCATTTAAATATTAGTCTGTATTTTCTGTTCCATATTTATAAGTAAGAGTTATGAAACAGAATTAAAGAACTTAGATATTACTAATTTCAATAGTATTACTTTCATAAGCTGGAGTAGTACAGTAGTGAATTTATATCTTTGCAATATATATTGATCAGATACAAAACCAGCATAGTGCCATAATTTTTAAAAAACATTATTTTTGTTTAGATATTTAACATAAAGACCCCAAAATAGAGGCATGAGAGACTGTCTTTAAATACAGTTTCAGGTAATTCTTTGCACATTTATTTAAAAAAAAATAAATTACCAGCTGGAAACTTTACTGTTCCTTGCTTCCTCTCTTTCCTTCTATCAGGATTCTACTTACACTTCATGGAGGGACCAGCAGTTATCAGGAGGCAAGGTGACAATCCTTCTGCAGATGAAACAAAAGAAGTCAGCTTTTCAGGTTTGCAGAAATCGCAGAGTTGGTTAGGTTGGAAGGGACCACAGTGGGTCATCTGGTACAACTTCCTTGCTCAAGCAGGGTCATCCTAGAGCACATGGCTCAGGATTGCATCCAGATGGTTCTTGAATATCTCCAGTGAGAGAGAATTCACAGCCTCTCTGGGCAATCTGTTCCGGTGCACAGTGACTTGACAGTAAAGAAGTTCTTCCTTGTATTCAGGTGAAACTTCCTGTGCATTGGTTTTTGCCCATTACCTCTTGTTTTATTGGTTTCCATAACTGAGAAGAGTCTGACTCCATTATCTTGGCACTTCCCATTCATGTACTTAAATACATTAATGAGATCCCCTCTCAGTCGTCTCTTCTAGAGACTGAACAGGCCCAACTCAGCCTTTCCTCATAAGTGAAGTGCTCCAGTCCCTAAATTATCTTCATTGCCCTCCACTGAACCAGCTCTAGGAGCTCCATGTCCCTCTTGTACTGAGGAGCCCAGAACTGGACATAACATTCCAGCTGTGGCCTCACGAGGGCTGAGTAGGATCACCTCCCTCGACCTGCTGGCAATACTCTTAACGCATCTCAGGATTCCATTGGCCTTCTTAGCCACAAGGGCACACTGCTGGCTCAGTCCTTCTCCATAGAGCTGCTCTCCAGCAGGTCAGTTTCCAGCCTGTACTGGTGTATGTGGTTATTCCTCCTCAGGTTGAATTTCAGTTGATTCTTCTCTGCCCATCTCTCCAACCTGTCAAGGTCCCTCTGATGGGCATCACAGCCCTCTGAGGTATCAGCCACTCCTCCCAGTTTTGTATCATCAGCAAACTTGCGGAGAAGACACTCTGTCCCCTCATCCAAGTCATTGGTGAATACATTGAACAAAACTGAGCCCAGTATGGAAACCTGGAGGACACCACTAGTGACAGGCCTCCAACTAGAGTCTGTGCCACTGATCACAGCTCTCTGGGATCTGCCTCTCAGCCAGTTCCCAATCCACTTTACTGTCCTCTTGTCTAACCCACACTTCTTCAGTTTTCAGATGAGGATGCTGTGGGACACAGTGACAAAAGCCTTGCTGGTGTCAGTATTGACAATGCTTTCTCAATCCATACTTCTTCATCTAACCCACACTTCTTAAGTTTCCCAACGAGGATGCTGTGGGACACAGTGTCGAAAGCCTTGCTGAAGTCAGGGTAGACCATGTCCACTGCTCTCCCTTCATCCATCCAGGCAGTTGTATCATCATAGAAGGCAATCAGGTTGGTCAAACATGACCTACCTTTAGTGAACCCATGCTGACTACTCCTGATCACCTTGTCTTTCATGTGAGCAGAAACGGCCTCCAGAATGAGGCATTCCATTACCTTTCAAGGGACCGAGGTGAGGCTGACTGGCTGGTAGTTCCTTGGAACCTCCTTCTTGTCCTTTTTGAAGATTGGGGTGACATTTGGCATCTTCCAGTATTCAGTCTTCCAGTCTTCTTCTGCCTCTCCTGATCTCCATGACTTTTCACAGATGATTGAGAGTCACCTGGCTGTGATGTCCACCAGCTCTCTCAGCACTCGTGGATGCATCCCATCAGGGCCCATGGAATTCTAGCTGCCTGTAGAAGGCCTTATCCTCTTTCTCCTTTTGATCTGATGGCCTGTAATAGACACCAACAACAATATCACCCTTACAATTCTGCTCTTTTATCCTAACCCATAAGTTTTCAACTCGCTCATCACCCTCATCAAGGCAGAGCTCCATACATTCTAAGTGCTGTGCCGCATAGAGAGCAACACCACCACAGCTCTTTCCTTGTCTGTCTCTTCTAAGCTGTGTCGCCCTTCATGACAACATTCCAGTCATGTGAGCTATCCCACCACGTCTCTGTAATCACAAGATGAAGGGCCTAGTGTGTAGCCCTTCCAGTCATGCAAGCTATCCCACCACAACTCTGTAATTGCAATGAGATCCAGGGCCTGTGACAGTACACAGATCTCTAGTTCTTCCTGTTTGTTCCCCTTACTGTGTGCATTGGTGCACAGGTACCTAATAGAAGTGTTTGATGATGACAATATCCCAGTGGGGATGAAAAGGGGTGCCCTATAATCCTGTCGAATGGTTGCATCAGTCAAAGAATATCTATATACATGAAAATATGCGGTAAATAGTGTGGTTGAATAAAATGATGGAAGTTAATCCTGATATTACTGAGTTTTCCAACTCCAGCTGGGGCAGTCACTCTATCTCTACAACCCCTAAGTCTAGGGACAATGCCGGGCAGATTTTCACAGGCTGTTACTGCTTTTATTTCTGTGAAATCACCAATGCTTCATTACTAAAAGAAAAATGCTGAGATAATGATTATAGAGCACTTGCAGGCTTTATGCTGGTTCGAGCATCAGGATATGATAACGTGAATTATTTTTCATCTGTTCAGCAGCATGTCGTCTCCGTGGAGGCTGAGAGCATTGTGAAAGCTTTTCATATCAGAAAAATAGTAGACCAAACCTGATAGATATCAACATTCAAGAGAACTGGTTCCTAATGTAAAGAATGATACATTCTTTTCTTTAGATAAAGCAAGCGAGCGGGTCTTCATTCAAGATTTCCCTGAATAGGCTTAGGTTTTCTGGTGGAAGTTTGATGTGTAGCTCTAATGTGATGAGACTTTGTGGAAATGACCCTTTCTGACTCAACTGCTGGGAGTTTTATATATGCTTACAGTTCAGTTTTGCAGTGAAAATGCTGATTTATAAGTCCTTTGGTCTTGCAAGTTAACAGAGCTTTGGATTAGTGAATTGTCTATTGGCCTGTCCTGGTCTTGCTTGTAAATTAACAAAATTAGATAGCTTTAAGTAAATAACCAAACTTGTCTCTCCTTTGCTTTCCCAAAGGTGTTCAAAGTGGTGTTTCACTGACACAGCTGAGATAGAATTCACCAGAAAGAACATACCTGATTTAGATCCAGAAGGAATTTCTAGCATTGGCAGCTATAAAGAGATTTTATTCTTTGTAAAGGCAACAAATCCAGCATTGTACTTATTGAAGAACACTTAATAAAGAGTTTAGAAATGCATCTTCAAAACAAAATAATTTCAACTTTTTTTTTTTACTCAGATTACATCTCTGTGGGTTTCCACAGTTTCCAAAATTACAATTGGCTTTACAAACAACCAAATGAATATATGAAGCTGTAAAAGAGATCATACTCATTGATGTATTTGGTCTTTGTGTTCAAAACTTGCAACCTCCTTTTTCTTTGTGAATGAAATTTACAAGTCAACATTTTTTGAATAGATTTCTAATACTGTTAGAGCAAACATTACTTGAGAGGAGACTTCACCTACAAGCATGTGTCTCATACTACACATCCACAAAGCCAAATATTAACTGTGTTATCAAGTTTAAGAGTTCATTCTATTGTGAACTTGAAGTAATTTTTAACTTTAGGCAAGTTCTTGTTTTGAGCCTTATGAAGAAAGTGACAGTTGCTAATTTTCTCTTATTTGAATGGGCCATATTGAAATGGAAAACTGTGGATGTACAGTAGAGACAACTGGAACTGCTAGCTGATCACAGATTAACTTCCCTGGGTAATTCTTGGACAGACCAAAAAAAAAGGATGGAAACAGTAAGTGACTGCTCTCAAATGTAGTCACATGTAAGGAAGAAGATAATAAAGAAAAAACACACATAAAAGGACAGTGCTTCAGCTGAAGTTACTATTTTCTTCAGTAGCTTTGCTGCTTTAAAAGTACTGTCCTACTAAACAAAAAGTATTTTTGATGTGTATTTTGTAAGCCTTGTAAATCAATCTCACTTTATTCAGTAGAAGACTTTCATTAATTTAGTAGATTTCAGATCATGTTCCTACCTTAATACTGCTGAGCTGTTATCCTTAGAGAGGTGATATTATGGAGGAAATTTTATAGAAATAGATGATACATTTCTTTAAGAAACTGATTTTTTTCTCCAGTTTGTTGTATCACCTACACATTATTAGTATCAACAGTGAAGCACTTAAGCACTCATTAAAAATTAGCATTAACTAACTAATATGTTATGCCTGGATATGTCTACATATTCTAGTCTCATCTCTTGTGGGAGTGAGCAATATATGCTGAATAACATAATTTGGTCCCTTCTTATTTATGTTGCAGTAGCACAATACTGTAAACCAAAGAAGTTCTGTTTTTGTCATTTTTAATAACATTCTGTTGTGATTGAGGCATGCTTAATTCTGTTCATTTCTGATCCACTGATCTGTAACTGAGCAGAAATAAAATTCACTCATGAAAAAGAAACAAAGTTTTCATGTTAATCAGTCAAGCACAGCCACCTCTGGACCTCTCCGCTTACCTACTCTACTACCACATCAGTTTTAGTCAGATAAAAAATTTAATTAGTTCAATGCACAGGAATTATTATGAGAGGAAAAACGGGGTTGTAAAATCACAAATTTAGAAGTCCTGTTTAAGATCTATTTGTTGTAGCTTTAAAAAAAATTATTTCAGTTAATCTACTGAGACATAGTGGATGGAGTACCTGCAGTAAACACCAGGCCTTTTGTCCTAGTTTAATTTTAAGAGATCTTAGAATGTTCCCTTGATGAGACTGGTTGGAATTTGTGTCTTATACATGTTAATAAATACTGCTGACACCTAATAAATAAAGAGCAACGTCAAGAAAAGCATCATCCCTAAGTAGGGATGCTAATTTCCAAAGTCTAATTAGGTACTATGAAATAAATGGACAGAGAGTTGTACTTCAAGTCAGACATGGCTGTATGCTTTCTCTTGTGATTTGGGAGATTTACTCGTAGCAGGTAAACAGGTGATAATCATTGTTGATTGTTTTCTGACTGTGTCCCACCACACTGTCATGGAATATTTGCTAGTATATGAGTTTAGCTAGGACTACCATGTCAACCTTAGCACGTACCTTGAAAAATTCTTTGGCTATGACAGAGAGCATGAGCAAAAGATTTGGGTCTACTTAGTTGCTGGCCTCTGAGGTCTTAGTGGCCTTCATCCCCATCAGTCTTGGTATCACTGTGTGCTCATTATATCAATGTTTTTTCTTGAGCAAGGAAATGGAAATACATTTCTTTTGAAAATTAAATTGCAAAATAATCTCTTAGCAAGTCTTAAAACTGCATCACTCTGATGGTTTATTTGGGGTGATCTGATTTTAACACTATTTTATTTGTATTTTCTTGATTAGCAGAAGCTTTATTTCTAGTCACCTTGCCACTGTTGTTTAGAAATGCATTTGTGAAAATGGAATTGATTTTTCATTAAGGAGCCTTTATTTTCAGCTGCAGATAAGCCAAATTGACAGAGAATATTCTTAAAGCATATGCAGTGGATTGTCTGAATTCCTAAACTGTCTTCTCAGGTACTTTGCTAATGTGGCATTGATCAATCTACAGATCCTGAACTGTGGAGAAGTGATAGGAGTATTGGCCACAGGATGCACTATGGGCCAGAAAGATAAATTGTTTGGGTTGTCTTTTTGCAAGTTTAAGGTCACAATTCATTCATCTTGTTACTTTGCTGTATCCCTTTAGTGGCTTCAATTGCAGGATTAAATATTGAATGGTGGCAGATCATTCAATATATGGCTCTTCTACTCTGGCATTAGAAGGCTTTTCATGCTTAAAATGGAACGATGTGCACACAGAATGCCAAAGGTAGTCGTGCCGATGATCTATTCTGTAAGATTAATCCCACAACAACATTATCAGGCGATTCTTAACACATCGATTTATTCCTGATATGACACTTCTGAAACAAATGGATAAATGCTTGGCATATACTCAGTGTCCTAGGAGGGAGAATATGGAACTGAACCCTCTACAGATAAGGCCCATATTTAAAATTAACCCATTAAAAGCTTAGTCAGGAAAAGTTTAAACTTTTAGACTGAAATTTGTGGCCCTTTTTGCAAAGCTGGTCCATAAGAACCAAGAACGGGGTAAGAGAGAGGATTCTTCCCCAGAGATCATATCATAGTCTGCCGATTCACCACACACCTTGTTTACAGTAACAGTTGTGCCATTATACTTTTCAACTAGAAAAATGCTTTGTGTTTCATTTTTCAGTTCCTCTGGCTTTCCCTGCACCACTGCAGGGCTCTCCTCCAAAGCCCCTAGGAAGGTGCACGATCTCTTGCAGACCTTTGCCATACAGCTCTCCTCTTACAGTTAGTGAGCAAGCACAGGCTTTGCAAGGCTTTTGGTTTTCTGCTCTGGTGAGAGAAGCAAGAGAATTTTGCCTCTAATGATTGTCACCTGTACAAACTGCATAAACACCTTCTGGGTTTTCAAAAATATTACATACAGAATGTGAAAAGCAGCACAGCTGTTGAAGCAAAGTAGGTGCATTTGCAGGTTTTCTAACTAGCATTATGATTGTAGTACAAACCAGCTAAAGGAAGGGATTTCTATTGATTCTTAGCTATAAAGCTATTTTATATAAGGTTTCAAAATTAGTGTTGTATTTTGTATGTGCTGGGATTTTTTGTTAAATCTACCTGCAAGTTAAGAGAGCCTCTGGATTTCAAAAGCACATGATTAACTTTGGCATGTGAGAGGTATCTCCAGAGGTGAAAATGTAGTTTTGCTTTTTCAAACTGTATCTAATGATTAAATATTTGCTACATATGAGTCTGGACAAAAATGAGATCCAGTTTCAGTCCTGCATCTGACTTGTGGATACTCTGTCATTGGGTAAAATGAAAAGCTTCAGGTTAGGTGCCTATACTTCCTAATGGTGTATTAATTACACTGCCTGTACCGATGTCTTACACTGATATTCACAAAAGGTTGAGCCATTTTGCAGCATCACTCATGTAGCCAAGTAAGTGCAAAAGAAGAAGGTGCTGCAGAAGTAATACCTATGAAGGATCTTGTGCCTGGGACTGTAAGGTGACACCTGAACATTTAAATTCATAATGAAGGAATTTTTCCTTTGGATCTGAGTACTCCAAGCATGTCTACACTTTTTTGCAAAATTAGAAGGAAATGTCCTCTGTGATTTTGTCTTGGCATCCCTGAAAAATGACTACAGATAATTACTTATGCATACATCCAAATATCTAATATGTGTATGTATTAAACGTCTCTGTCCAAAATTATTTGAACCCAGGTAGCTCATCTCACAAGGAACATTTGAGATTGCTGGAGAGTCAATACTTCTGGTAGTCATCTAGGATATGGAAGAGTCTGCTACAAGTACCACATGTGATTAAATATTTTTTATGCAAGGAAGAACCATTTTAATAGAGGAGGCTGACAGAGACCTGCCCAAAGATGTTCAGTGTGGTAGTCTGTCAGTGCACATTTCTTAAAAGTCACAGATCTGTTTTAAAGCACTTTCAGAATCAAATCCTCATAAAGTCTCAGTCTTGTGCCACACGAGACTCGTCCCATAGGACAAGATTGCTGTGTTTTCTGTGAGAGACTGCAATCAATTTTACAACCACACAGATTTAATGTTGCACATATTACTTGGTTTTGATAACTGAAGACTCTGTAGTGAAAATGGTATAAGAAGGATCCTCTCATTAGCTTGTTCATGATTCAGTCTGTGTGTCCATAAGTGAAGCATACCCCGGTGCACTTTTCAAAACAGAAGTTATCAGCTTGTGAAAGAGATGAGCTTAGTGAAACTAGCTGACTAGAGATATCAGGACAAAATTGTTTCTAAGGTTTATTCTCAACTCTTAATTTGGGAAATGGTCTTAAGTATGAAAAGCATATGTTAGGGCAGGTTGGGTTCCTAAATTAGTGCTTTTTACTCTGTTGGACTTATGTAAAGATTAAGATGCATGAATTCTGATTGTTCGCCTGCCAAAACCTCATCTTGATATATACAGTTACTGTTCACATGCTAATGCCTGTAAATATTCCAGCTAGCTAACAGGAGTGTTGCTTTCTTTGCAGTTTCTTCATGTAAGTAATTCTTTAAACTGACCATCTTAAAACATTTGGACTTTAAACATCCATTGCACTGAATGAATTGAACTGAGAGGTTGAAGCTTATCAATATTCAGCGGTTTTTCTTAATGCCAGTAAAATGGTTTTGTTGTATACAGATGTAGACAGTTGGTTTTAAACTGGTAATTTGTGTGTTTATTTCTAGGGACATATAATGAAAGCTTGCTTGGCAATGATTTTTACTGGAGAATAGCCTGTGTGAAGTGCTCTATGGCTGGCCATATGTATGTTGAAAAAAGTACCTTCTTTGTGGATGCGAATAATTGTCTTATGAAAAATTGGCATCCTGTTTCCTCCAAATTTGGTGACAAGTGATTAGATTCAAAGATCTGTTACTAGAATTACAAATAGTCTTGAGCACAGGATTTAAAAATACATATATTATTAGGACTTTTTTCTTTAGCCAAAATCCTTGCTTGTACCAAAAGGATATTTTAATTAATTTGGCTGCTGTTCACATCATAATACCATCAAAGTCCACATGAAATATTGTGAAATGAAAATTTTGTAATTTTGTGAATCAAGGGTCTGTTCCAGTATTTGTGTTATAGATTCATTTTTTATACTTCATATTTTTTTATTATCATGCAAGATTCCTTTTGATCTCATGGAAAATTACACATAAGAATCATCTGCAGAATATGTAGTAATTCAGATTCAAAAGAAAGATTTGTCCTTGGTGTTTGAAATATTTTTTTGGATTATCTTCTGATACAATTAGATCCCATATGAAGACATTCTTAGATAGCTACATGTGCTCCCTAAGTACATACTTCCCTGTAACATAGATTGCAAATAAATTGCTGTATAGGTGTCATGGTGCAGACACCACAAATTGTAATGAAATTCCCCTTTTTTATAATTGGTGAAAATGTTTCTCCTGGGCTTGAAGATGAAATAGCAAAGATGAGAAAAACAGCAAGTTATACTTTAAATCTACAGGATGATAAAATCACCAATTACTTGAGAAGTTGGCTGGAATGATTTTCCTTGTTTTAAAAAACCTACTTGAACTTAAATGTTGATTTTTCTGCTTAGAAAGATATTTAATATGCTTATTTCTTTTGTCTAGATTGTTTTTAGCACTGTAAAATTAATAACCTCATTATCACATACTTACTGTCCTTATTTTTTATTGTTTCATTTTTGCCTCTTAAATTGGCATAACATTCAGGGTGCAATTTTAGAATTGAAAAGCATCGCTGGTCTGGAGATTTGACTTCTGATACATACATAAAAATGTGAACCCACACTCCTCTGTTGATAAGTAATATATGTGACCCATGACGGGCAGCTTGCTGTTCTGGTGGAGCAGAATATTACAGCTAGAGCATTCAGGCTTCTGCTCCACTGGATTTGGAATAGATTAGTAAAGTATTCTTGCAGCTTGAAGGGTTTTAGTTTGGGGGTTTTTTTCCCATGATGGATTGTAGATGAACTCATATGCAAGTTTATTGCAAGATTCCTTTGAGACCTCTAGCCTTTTATGAATGGAATGGTCATTTATAAATGTTCAACATAATTGTATTTTACTATTTTTCCCATAGGACGAGATTACTGTGTTTTCTGTGTGAGACTGCAATCAGATTTTACAACCACACAGATATAATGTTTTACATATTGCTTGGTTTTGATAACTGAAGACTCTGTAGAGAAAAATACTTTTGATTTCCACCCATGGAGGTCTCTTTTATTCATATGTTAAAATCTTCAAACCAGAACACAGACTTTACCAAGGCCAGAAGCTTTCAATTATATGTTATTGATGCACAGTCAATCTTTGCCTAGCAAGTGTTTTTCTGTAGTACTAAAAACTTCTAAACAGTTTTCTCTGACACACCTGATACTTTTTTTGTTGAAGTGGCCTTGAAGTCCACTATTTGTAGAGCTCTGTTTGAACCACAGAGTCACCATATTGATGCTTGGTTGCATCACTCAATTATACTTCATATTTGTATTTACTGGTCTTAGTTGCTCAATCTTACTCCTTTGGGCATAATGCATCTTTCAGTCACTGGAACATCTAGTTTGTTATCTATTTTAAAAGCATTAATATTAACTAGAAAAATCTTTACTCAGGGAAAGTCCAGGACTTGAACGTGTGTGGCCACAAGTTGAATTCATTATTGCAACATAAAATGTCAATTAGTAAATTTGAGAGTTAAAGCCATAAAACCAGCTCTGTGATCTGATAGAGAGATTCAGTGTCAGGCACTGAAATTCTTCAAGCATTTCTTTCCTTTCTTAAAGCTCTAAAGGCAACTTGGATTTTATTAGTAAGGCTTGGTAGCAAAGTCCATCCCTGTATTTGAGTTACCAGAGCCCTCATGCTCACTTGTGTGCCAGGAGAAGAGACTCCATTTCCAACTGCAAGGTCCGTCAGCATTTAAAGGAGTATCATGAAAGTTTACAGTTTCCCAAAATCTTGTGAAAAGCATGGGAGTAGGAAGAGCTCCTCATCCTGGAGTATTTGGCATATGGGAGAGGAAATACTCTTCCCATATTCCAAAGCAGACAATCAAGGAGAACCCCAATATACCTGAGAAAGATTCTAAAAGGTGTGTGTAACAATCTCCAGCATGCAGATGTAACCATGACTAGTTCCGTGTTTTGCATTTCTCACATAAAAGAGAATGGCTAGATTGCTTTACAAGTCCAAGGTACAGGACTTTATTCCTACCTCAAGGGAATATTAAACTCTGAGTAGGAAGGGAATGTGAAGCATCTCACTCGCACACATCATTGAACCTTGCAGTTCAAACTCAGAATATTTCCTCTTAAGAGGCTTAGGAAAGATGGTTTCTCTTAAACTGATAGATGTTTTTGTCAGTAGTGTTAAGTACCAACTTCTCTTCAAAGCATTCAGTGGCCTGTGAAGCTTTAGATTTGTAGATTCAGCTCAGTGTGTGTTGTTGGACACAGATGCTGGATAGCTCTATCATAATAGTATTTAAGTGGTGCTTAGGTAGGACTCTTAACATACTTTTCCGGAAGCATCTAATTGGTGTTTTGTCTGTTTATAAATTGCACCATACTAGTGGATTTAGCCTACACTGTTTAGCCTGAAACTGTTTAACACAATCTGTTGGCCAAAGAGAAGTGAGTCTGCTGTTTTCACAGTGAGGTCTCTTATTTTACAAGGTAGTACAGTGGTTCCTTGCTAATTTGTTAGTGTTTTAAGACAACTTGATTTATTGGCTTGAAGGAAGAGCATTATGGGCCGTAGTATGTTTAATAGCTTCAGAAGCATCAGCTTCTTGTGTATGAAGTCTAGTAGTTCTTTTCTCTAAGAGGTGTCTCCAGTCTTCGTGTTGAAGTTTTGTAAAGAGCAGGGGATAGATGAGGTTCTTGCAAGTATTCATGAAAGATTATATTGGTAAGACATTCTGAAGCTAAATTATTTTGAGGCATTGCTTGTGGAGAGCATTGGCAATGAGAATACAATGCGATCGAGGCAACTGTCAGCTGGCAAAGAAGGTAGACTTATTCAAGAAAGTGTCAAAAGTGACAATGTTTGATAGAGAAAAAATGAACTGTTTTCCTTCCTCCTGTGCATTTTCCATAGTTGGTTGTCATCTAGCAATAGGCTACTTAATGTTTCCCTTCAAATGCCTGAACTCCACCTTGTACACAGAAACACATGCCCATACTGTTTTTCCTAGTACCTTGAGTAGACAGGATATGTAACAGCATTTTTGGAGAGTCCAGAGAATAACTGTTCATATTCCCCAGAAAAGAACATGGTGTGCCTCCTAAATAAGGACACCTGGCATTCATGAGGGGGCACATCATAAAATACATGTATACATGTATGTATTGTGTGTCTGTTTGAAGAAATCTGTGATTTTTCTAGCTTGCAGTCCCTGTCCTGTCAATATGGGCAGGTATACAGTGGGTTATTATAATGCAGATGCATGAGTTTGTTGCTCTCTGTAGGATTTATTCATATGTGTTACATAGAACTGAATATGGGAGCAAAAGGGAAAAGACATTGTGTGTCACAGCTTAGTTTGCACATTAGTTACCATGGAGTTCCTTCCGTCCCTTTCCTCTCTCTTCCCCTTCCTTTATACTAGTGAAATTTAAATCTGCTGTCTAGGGGGTTTGCTGGGGAAATGAAGTTTACCATGGTGCTTCTTCATGTATGAACCAGGCTGAATGTCCATGAAAGTTCACACAGGTAGTGATCAGGTAAGCTCTGTCCAAAGCTGGTTCACCACCTTCTGTGTGTTGATCATGGTGACGTTAGGCATGGTTCCTCCTTAACACTCCCTCGCACTAGGAAAGCCCTGTTTCAGCTCTGTTTTTACAATTCTCTTTTCTGAAAGTCAAGTTGTAATAAAATCAGCCAAGGCTTTCTCACATAGTTCAGCTGCTTCTACAATGTACCCCTCAGGACTGCTGAGTCCACTCGACAGTCTGTGGTTTTCAATTACTGGCCACAGATGACTTTTAAGGGACCTGGCAAAGGTAACCAAGAAAATTGAGCTTGGCAAGATTAAATTTGTGGTATAGGGATCTTCATCTTCACAGGAAAATTCTTAAGGCTCTGTGAAGAAAAAAATAATAAAAAAAGGCTGAAAATTACACATCCCTCCTCTGAGAGTGACTTTTATGTCATGATAGTTCAGAAAAATCATCTAGTCTTTAGCCAACAGGATATACCAGCCTTTGGCAGGTGGAAGGAAAGATTCTTTGTAGGTTATTATGGTTACATTTATGACAGTTACATAGGTGTCTTCCTTCTTTCTGAATTTATGTCAGCTGTATTCATATTCACTAAAATTAGCTTCTTCTAAAATTGAGTAGCGCATTTGTGCATCTGATGTCTTAAGATGAGACCCTGTGTATCTGAAACATGCATTGTCTCTCTTGCTCTTTTCCAGTTATGGGTTTCTCATTCTTAGAACCATAAGAACTGCTGTTTTATCTCACAACATTTGTACAGCTATTGTGTATGCAGTATCATGTTTAAGGAGTATATCCTTTGGATGCTTCTAAACTAGTGACATGGACAGATTTTACAGATAGAGAAAAATAGAAGTGAAAGTAGTGGCATTTGGATCATTGAAATGTTTCATATTCACTGCAAAAGACACTATGCAAAGGTATTTTATATAGTGGTATTAATCAGAATGGAATTTTTTATCTCTGTAAGGGCCTATATATACACTTAAACAGCAGTAGAGTTACTCATATTTGTACGCTTATTGTACTTACTGTACATACACTAGTAGTATTGTATGCTAATTATTTTAAAATCTTTGCTAATCTGTATTTCCTACACAGCAAAGGGCCAGGAATCAGGTCTGGGCTGTAAGGAACTGCTGCTTTCCCCTTTAAAATGAGGGAGAGAGCACTCCAGTTATAACTGAGCAAAATATGAACAGTGCCATACAATTTGCATTAATTAAGCATTTGCAATATTTAAGTGACTGCGGCTAAGATTCAGCTCTGGATGGCAATGGAAATACACATCCAGTCTGCTGAGATGGTACTGGCCTGCATCAGGGGAGGGGTTACTTGGAATTAATTTCCATTAATTTTTTACACAGTTTGTCTCTTCCAGCCATGCCCATCTGTGTTATTATCATCAAATGCAAGAATAGATTTTTGACAGCAAGGCTGCAGGAAGTGCAGCTTGCAGCTTACAGCAGACTTGTAGTATTTTGCCCTAACAGTCTAGATAATTATATTCCCAGAAATCAGTAAGTGTAGCCAGAATGCAATTTGCCTACCTACAGAAAGCTCTGCAGTTTTTTTTTCAACAGTTGGCAGTCTGTGGGCCTAAATAGTTATGTTCTCGTCTCTTCCTTTGTCCCTTGGGCCTGATCTGCCTTCCTTGGAAAGCCTTACTGAGTAACACTCAATATTTGTACCTGCTTATTCGCTGGGTTCCACCAGCATTAGTCACCAAAGATTCTGGTCTACCCTACTGCTGATGATACCATTTATATTTATGGCTAAATTTAACTGAGGCAATTACAAGTTGAACTTAGATACCCTCAGGCACACCTGCTTAGAACTCCTGAAATATCTGAACAGAAGTGGTCATTGCAGGACTATGTAAAGTACCAAGAGAGACAGTGGACAAGTCCTGAAGTGTGATCCAAATGCTAAACCCCTTCATAGCAGTTTAAATGTAGTATAAAATCACGTTGTACAAAATGACATTAAAAATGTTTTTCTCAAGTTGTGTGAATAAACTTTCTTAAGTGAAATATGATTTGATATAAAAGAACTCATAGGTCATTTTTAAGATCATCTGTTCACTGTCAGGAAAAGTAGATCCTTATACATTATATAAAATAGTATCTTTATTCCTCCTTCAGTTAGTATTCTAATTAATTGGCTTTTCATACATTCATATTATTGTACATAAAGTCTAATATTTAAACTGCTTAACATGCTAATCAATTAGTAGAGGGTCAGACATTGCTACAAGTTTTTAGCCTATAATTTTATAGACCTATCTGCACCTAGGTTTTTTTCCTGTGAATCCTATCGAATTATCTGTATTTGAAGTAGTTACAGTTCCTTAAAGGCCCAGATTTCCATTGGAGATCTATATTCTTATAATGGTTGATGATTCTGGCAATTTTATTTTTATGCAATGTAGTCCTCTAGTCCATCAGGGCAGAAGATGTGTGAACTAAGGCATAAGGTGAAGATTTTTTGTTGCTCTTCTAGAAATAAAGGTCCCCCAACTCCATGTTTTGTGTATTATTGTATATATACTTTTGTGGATATATATATATATCTATATATATATACTTTTTATATATATTGTGTATATTATTGCACATATATATTTTGTATATGTATATTATTTGTTAAGATACCCGTTAATGAACCTCTGGAGACCTGGAAACTGCACTGCTGGATTAGAAACTATCATCTACTCCACGGTGATCCTAGTCTGCCAGAAAAGTTAGGGACCTGAGGTGGGTACAAGTCTGAGCATCATCAGGTATTAACGGGGTGTAATTCCCTCATTAGCACCAGGACAGCAAAGGTTGTTTTAGATGGATATAAGTACTGTAATACACTGTTTTGTTTTGAAGGATGAGACAAGAGGTCAGGAAATATGTATTTTAAAGTTTTGGTTTCAAATTTAGTAAATTAATCAGCCAAACCTACTTTTGAAACGGGGAAGGATTGCTGTTTCACAACTTGGTAACATCATTCCTTACCAAATATTATCAGGCTAGAATTCCAGGCTTAAACTTAGCCAATTGCAGCAAAACAGAGTTTAATTGCAAACTCTGTTTTTCTTTACAAGAGCTCACCGTATTTTGCAGGCAGCAAGTCAATGTGGAATCATTTATGTGACTTCCTTCTCACTAAGCCCATTACATCTGTCTTTGGCAGTGAGTTTGCTCTGTTCATATGTCATAGACAGAGCAAGCAGGTTACTAATCCAAAGGGTAAAGGTGGCTTGCTGAAATGCAACTACACAAGCCAGACTTAGTGTGAAAAGACAAATTAAAACAGGGAAGAGACAAAAGAAGAGAGAACAGCAACAGCTTTTTCTATGATACGTGAAGTGTGGGTCAGGATAGCCTGCATGTTCCTAGCTCACTTAGGTCCAACTTCCTCTAGTTCAGCATACCTGAAACCCACCTATTCCAGCAAGGGTTATTTTGCTAGCCGTTTGTCTAAGAGCAAACATTTCCCTAAGGCTGATTTGTGTCTTTTTCACTATACTATTTGTAATAGGTGAATAAAGGTAGCAATGTATCAGAGAAACCGGTGAAAAGACAAGGCTTATTTACACAGAGCAACGAAGCGCAGAAACGCCTCGGTTTGTACTGACCTCAGCTGATGGATCTGTGTGTTAAAACGTTACTCTCTGCAGTCTTGCTGCTTTGGGTGCAGAAGTCTGTCTGCATTAGCCAGGAGCTTCACCCAGACTAATAGACCTTGTCAAGAGGTACAGCATAGTGCTAACATGCTTTGATGTTTTGCAGCTCAGAGGTACTTGCATACTTGCCAGGTCAGGTATTTTAGCATCCGTGTGTAGACATCTGTCCTTAGCTGTGTAATTGGAAAAACGTTTATATAATAAATGGAAGGAAACCATGTCCCTATTTTAAAAAACAACAGCAAATTCTTGAAAGTAACGAAATTTTTTTGTTAAGCACATTTTTTAAAGCCTGCTCTGCTTCTGAAAACAACGAATAATCAAGAAATTCAAGAATTAAGATGCAAGTTGCAAATTCTTATTATCTTTTCATTACCATAGTTACTTCCATATTGGTTATATGGTAATTATTGTTCATGTCCCACTGATTTTACCAAGAAATGAGTTATGTTTTCCATATAGAAATTTAATAAAAATCATCATATTGATGCTAAAATAGAATGAAAACCACCCTTACCCTTTTTATCATGTGATACAAGATTATGAAATTAGCCCCCGTTGTAGCTAGTGTCTGTATTTTTCTAGTCATTAAAATCATTACTAGTGAATAATGCATTGTGAAAAAGCATTGTAAAACAATCTGTAGCCTTTCAACTAATTTCTTTCATGTCATTTCATTCAATTTAAACCTGTTTGACATTGTCCAAGTTAACAAGTTACTCTTTTCTGTTCAGCACCTGCTGGTGGCAACCCGTAAATCAACGTCTCCTCCGGAAGCATGAAAGACCTCATTAAATCTATTTTTGTGTGAGTTAACAGATCTCCAAATTAACCTTTCTTTAAAAATAAAATAAAATAAGATAGTGAAGGTCAGCCTTTTTTACAACAAAGTTTGCTGACCACAGAGATTTTCAAGCCTGATGGCACATTTGACTGCATGGCTGTCTCATCATTTTGGCAGTGATCTGTTTGATGCCAGTGAGGAACTGAGGAGAGCTAGGACTCTAACTGTCTGAAATGTGTTAACATGTACATTTTATGATTTTTAAAAAGTGGGAAGTGAGAGGTTGAAGAGAAAATATCTTTACATCCTTCCTTTTTCTTAAAAGTAGTAAATTATTATGTGAAATGACTTTTGCTAATAATTTGTGGGGAGAGGTGCTCATCTTTGCATTCACTTGCCAACTCTTTGAAAGGCAATACAATCTTGCATTTCATCTGATTTATGGTGTTAGAATTTCTTTATTTCACTAATAGGTAAATACGAATAAATATACTTTGATACAACAGTTGCAGAAAGACTACATAAGAAAGCCATGTTTTATTTGAATGTAGACTGTTAATGGTTTAAGGCAATTAATTAGTCCTGTAGAAGCAAAAACTAAGTCCATCTATCCTGGTAGTCCTAATGATATTCAGGTAGCTATGAAGATGTAGAGAAAATTTCTTTCAAGCACATTCCTTTTTCAGTATAGGCTATAGAAACTAATGTACTTTCAACAGAAATCACAAATATAATTCACTTACATTATACATAAAAGAAAAATGACAAACATTTCCAAAATTGTAAATGGGAATGTCTATAAATAAAAACACTTTAGTAACATCAAATAAAGGTAGAAGAGAAAAGATAATAAAACACTGAGAAAAAAAATGGAATATGCTAAGAATACAAATAGCATTTTAGTAACAACATTTTTACAGCAACATCTATACTTCTGAGTTTGTGTGTGTGTCTTACAGAGAACTAATATCTGATTATAAAATATTTTGAGAAAGATACAGTGCAGAGTGCTAATATTTATAATAAGGTGCGAGACAATTTATGATATTGGTTAAAAATACTGTTACACTGAACCAACTTCATTTTTTCTTGCCATTTTTATTTCAGTTTACACAATTTAAATAACAAATTATGTGCTTCCATTGAAATAGTGCACTGCATGGCCAAGGTGGGTTTTCCCCCTTTTGTCCCTACCTAATAGAACATGGTAGCATTAGACGAAGTATTTGGGGTTGGTTCTAAAAACATGCTCCGTATTGAAGTGGTTTTGAGTATCTATGACCTAAAATCACAACAGGGGCCAATTTGTCTCATTAAGAACCTACCTATAATATCTAATGGGAAATAAATTGCATATCTTATCAAGGAGACTTCAACAAAGAGATGATGATCTCTATGTCTTATGCTCACAGTACTAAAACGACTCTGACATTCAAAAAAAAAAATCATAGATAACTAAAATATTGGTACAATAAATTCTTTATTAAGCATTTATTGATGGCTAAAAGAAAAGAAAAAACTTCATAGTTAATGTTGACTTAGATGAGTGAACAGATTATTTTATAACTGTAAAATAGAGGAAAATAAAAACCAGCAAATATCCTGTGAAAAACTGTAATGTAAAATCTCAGTAAAATAAAAACCCATTTTACAAACTCAAAAACCATTCAAATCCAAAACTTGAAATGATTCTTTCAAGTTTACCTTAGATAGGAAACAAAAAGCCTTGTTAAATAAATCAGTTTGAGAGGATGTGTATGGAAAAACAACTGAGGAGGGTATAATTTGATGACAATGAGTATGTATCAAATAAGAAATTCAGAAAATTGAAAAGGCGGAAGGAAAAATCAGGGAGAAATCCATGACCAATAAGTTTGGTGGGTTTTGTTGGTTTTTTTCTTTCTGTTAATGGGGCAGATGTTGGGCTTCTTGCTGTGGCTGCCAAAATGAAGTGGAATGAAAGGAATCCTAACAATGTTAACCGAATCTAGGCAAAAATGGAAGAATTCCCCAGAGTAAGGCAGAAAATGCTGAAGTATTCAATAAATATTTATCTTCCGTACTTGGATAGAGGAAAAAGGAGGCAAAGAGGCAGTTAGATCATATGATAAAATATTTACTTTTTCCATGGAAATACTAAATTAGAGCTATTAGTACTGGATGCTTTCAAGCACTCTAGACAGATAACTTCATTCAGAAGTGCAAAAATATGTAGTGAAACAACAAGTAGACATAAAGCAGATGAGTTAACACTGCAAACATAGATGCAAATTTATAGGAAACTTCCATTAAGAGTATTAAAAGAGCTGGCTGAATTGTTAATGTTAATTGTTAATGTTGACTTCTATGAAGTTGTCTAACACTGGAAAACTTTTAAGGAAATGAAAGTAAAACAGTGCTGTTCCCTGTGCTTTCTATATACTGACCATTTTATAACTTTACAAGCCTGACTGTTTTTCTGGCAAAATAACTGACTGAATGATGCAGAAATCATTCAAGTAAATTTAAATGTTAACATTTTACATTCAGTGGCATTTCAGCATCAAGGCTAATTAATCACTGAAGCCATCTCTACAATTTTATTGAAGATTTCAATTTCCAGAAATTATAATCATTATCTTTTCTCAGAAAATTAAGTTGAATCAGAAGTGTAACTAGTGGCAGTTGTTCTGCGTGCTTGCAGTGGGATTTTTGAGTCTGACTTCCATTTGTAGTGTGCAAGATAGCAAGACCATAAATCTTGGCAGGTTTACACCATGTTACAATTGCATTCTTTACTTACAAATTTTCATGAAGAAAGATACTAGGAAAGTTCTTTTATAATGTCTGTTTTATTTCCAGCAGCTGTCTGTAGGCTGTTCTTTTAGAGCCATAGTTAGAATAATTGATATAGAAACTTTTGAGATGGTAAGGAATGTGATACTTCAGACCATCTGCAAAATGGTGGCTTTACAGTAAAAATGAAATGAATAAAAAAAGCGCTAGGTACTCACTATATTAATCTTTTTTTCTCTGTCTATGATTTTTTTTGTTTCACCTGTAATAGAGCTCTAACCTTTAAACGTTCTCAGAGTTGAACAATTTTTCATGATCCAGCTGTCTCAGGATTGTTTTAGTTCAGTTTAATCTTTCTTTTGATTCACTGTTGGGTTGCTGGGGTTTTTTGGAGTTATTTATGGGATTTAACTCCTGTGTCACATGGGTTAATAAATCATAATTTGAATAATTACAAAATTATTCCAGTTGAACAAATTAATATGACCTCTTTAGAAAAAACTATTCAGGCCACATTTTTTCCCCAAGAAATAGCTGTTTGATGTTACTTTTCTATACCCTTTCTCTCAATAAAATACAAACATATCAAATTTCTGATTCAAAAGATTTAAAAAAAAAGCTTAATCAAAGCATAGTGAGGTTTTCTTGATCTATTGATGTAACAATTTCCCCCCCACAGTATCCAATCCAATATCCATATGCATATCCCACTTCGCTCCAGACAGATGCTGTGGACATTTCTTTTGTAGACTTAGCACTTAATTACACAGACACAGAGCATGTCAGTTCACTGGATGATCCAGGAGTGATGGTCCATGCTAGTGTGTGTTGTGCTGGTACTGCCTTGATCCTGTGTCTGGCTATGCGGCTCTCTTCCAAATTCTTAGTGATTTACTTGAGGCCACTGAGCCAGTAGAGTATTATTCCCTGATCTTCTCCCCTCTCCCTCTACCCCCGAATTCTTTGGATAGTTTCCTGAAGATTTAGTAGCTTGAACTTGCTCCCTGCAGAGTCAGACAAACAGTACAGTTGACAAAACACAGGAGGCAGGGTTTGGGCAAGATGGACGTAACTGCAGCAGCACTAAATATTTTAATGTCAACTTTAATGCAACTGTATCCTAACCCTGAAAAAAATTACCTTACCTCACCAGCCAGCTGAACCAACTCACCCTGCAGCTGCACAGGCTGATCTAACAAAAGGGGGGGAGGTAGGCAGGCAGGCATGGAACCTCCCCTTTGGCCAGCTTCAGACTGACACAGCTGTAATATGAAAATGCTTAAGATTTGCTGAAGATCTGGAAGTGTCTGATTCAGTTTTATACCATCTAATTTGTGCTCGCATGTACTTTCTCATTGCTCACTGCAATTCATATTTACATGACAAAATTGTTTGTGAGGCAGAGAAAGGAGGAAATTAATTCAAAACCAGAATTTAAAAGTGCAAATTTCCATAAATAATTAAGCTGTCAAAATATCTATTTCAAAACTAAATGTAAATTTATTTTGGATCCTAATAGCATCCTCAAGACCCCTCTACTTCCTCATGTACTACACCAAGCTCCTTGTACATTGATACCTTTTTATTTGATGTCACTTTCCTAAGAAGGCACAAGGCATAACAGGAATTCACTGTCTATTCATTTCTTTTTTCCACCGTTATTTTCCCAGGCTTCAGAAAATGGGTCTCAAGTTAGAGAGATGAGGCAGATCTTAGATTTTGATGTGGTGCTTGGATCAGGCAGGTAAGGGCTATTAAATAGGAGGGAGCAGCAAAGTTAAGTCTGATGCAAATTATTCCTGCTCCAGTGTCACTTGTATCTTTCCTTTACTAATTCTCTTTTGTGTCTCTTTAACCATCATTCATATATTTCAGAATTACACCTTTGTTTCCACAAGTTTTCTTAGCATTGCTGATGTCCATGTGGGCTCCCAGCAGAGTGTGCTTGCTGTCAGGTGATCCAGATATTCCCACATGTGTGAGCAGTGCATGGGAGCTCACAAACTTTGTTCACTGAAATGTGCAGGAGCTGATCTGCTTTGGGTAAATCCTGATGATGTCAGGACAGATCTGAGGAAAAGCAGCTCATTCTGCTAACTTGTTTATCCTAGTCTAGCACACTAACCTCATCTGGTATAATGTAGCTTTTGGAACAGGTTATCCAGAAAAGAATCTTTTCTTGGGGAGAGTGAACAAAATAAACTCATTGGAAGCTAGAGTTTTAACTTCCAATTAAGAAAGCCTTTAATACTTAGCTTTTAATACTTAAGTTTGTAGCTTTACAGGTTACCCCTTCCCTGTCCTTAGGCAGATACTGGAACCCATTTTAGAGGTGAAGTATGTTAGTCATCTCATCCATATACATTGATGAATTATGAGTCAATGCTGTGTCATCTAAAAGTAGCCGTGGGATTTGTCAGATTAATAAAAGTTGCTTTGTTTTGTTCATTGTTCATCACAAGTTTGAGTAAGGAGGGAGTACATGGTGGTATTTGTACTTTCAGGTATCTGGAATTGCAGGCCGAGGTTTAGAAATTAATGGTCAATATTATGTTAAAATAAGAAGGTTACTTTATAACTGAGAACAAATAGAGTATCAAATTAAAAATAAACTCGTTCTTCTCTAAGTTCCGTTCAAACAATTTTACTGGTGGGTTTGTGAAACTTGCTGGGGTGTGCACTGAGTCCTGTACTTCAAAGATAATAGCCACTTACTCTCCAGAGTCCTACTAAAGAAATGTTAAAAATTATTTCTTCATTGCTAGTTTGGTCAAGCAATAATAATTATCTATATTTCACCTGACAGCATTTTTGCCTTTTCCCTAAGTTCTGACACCATGACAGGTTTTGTAGTTAGAAAACTGAATGTTCTAGCTCTGTGTTTTTGAGAATTAAATGCTTTCATTTCATTAAGTCTGAAATTCAAAATTAATAGAAACAAAATCAGTGACTTCAAAATTAGTAATACAAAATATGATGAATTTTGGTCTCCAGTCTATAATAAAGTAACAAATCCACGAATAAAGATACTGCTGGAAATATAACCTTTCCTCTTATGTTTTCAAAATTAAATATTATTGCTTTACACATTTAATTTTCTGCAGAAGTTTTCAAGTGATGTACAGCAGTTATTTATACAACTGTTAATATCGTTGATGTAAGGACTTTACACTGGTAAGACTCTGCCAGTTGGTTCAGGCACCATACAAAGGCTTGAGGTGAACTCGGATCCTCTTTATCTTGTCATAGAGCATTTAGGATGGAATAGAGAAATCTGAGCTCACCCTCTGAGCTCGGCAGTCAACTCCTTTAGCATATCCAATGTAACTGTATCATCTTGCTATTTTCTCTGGATCTTATATTCACCTGCCTCTGCCTGAGGCCTGAGTCACTATACCTACAAAAATGTTTCTGCCTTTGCTGTGAGCTTATATGGCCCTATCATGCACATCTTTTCATGCAAAAGGACTTCTCTGCAAGTACTGAATTGCTTCAAGAGGTTTCCTGTAACAGAAGAGAAAAAGATGATGTAATTCAGTGAGGAAAGGAATTGCAACAGCCTCTTGAAGCAAGCAGGGTTCCCTTTATATTTGGTTATGCTTGGGTACTCCTGGGCTCCAGAAATTTTCTGTATATATGCATATTCAAGTGTCTATTTGTAGCTAAGTGAGGCTTAAAGACAGCAGCAGTGTTTGCAGTTACACACATTTGGCTATGAGCTTTCTCAGTACCATGAGGTAAGAATTCTTCTCAAATGCTGTGCACCTGTATGTGCTTGTAAACTGGTAGAGCTGAGATAGTTTATGCTGCCTCTGACTTAGCTGTTTTTATCAGTTAATCATGCTTTGCCATTAGTTCTCTACAATGCCAATTTATATGCTCCTTTCCCCTGCTGCTTCCCATCTTATTCAAAGAATATGTTACTCATATATAGAAAGAGAGAAAGAAATAAAACAAATATTCAGATTATTACATGTGCTCCAACTTTCACTGTCAATTTAGAAAAGCAAAGGAAAGAGGTATAGGTGAATCTAGGACATCCTGTAAGTTTATCTGCATGTAGGCTACTGGTTCACAACTAGATTTATTTTGCTTTATTTTTCAGCTCTAGCCACAAGTACACTATGACTTTCACTACACTGTTTCATTAAAACCCCCAAAACTTCCAAATCAGTTTTCATTTCTAGGATCACTTGAGCACCACATGAATGTGTAAAAGAAAGTACATAGGTAAACAAAGAATATTGATAGCAGTATGAGTGGACTCTTTTCTGTTTTCCTTCCATCAAGGGAGATCCCACCTCTTAGCTGGGCAATTTACTACAATTTTTAATTGGTCTGGTAGTGCTTTTGTTTATTTTTTATTTTAACCTCCAAACAGAATATCTCCTGAAGCAGCTTGGACTCTGCTTGACTCTTGTTCTGTCACTGTGCACCCTTGTGAAGAGAGTACCTCCATCCTCTCTCTAACCTCTTTTTAGGCACTGGGGGACTACCTTTATGTCCATATGAGCCTTCTCTTCCCTAGACTGCCTGAATCCCTTCTTTGAACTTCTCTTGATGCGGCAAGTTCTCCGATATATAAATCATCCTGGTGGCTCTACACCAGACTTTGTCCAGTTTGAACTGCAGGGACTAAATTCTTGATATTTGTCTACAATTATCACCTTGACAATATTTGAAGAGGGCAATGTATATGAATTTGTGAAAGCTGTCAGTTTCGTGCTGCACTCTGTGTGTTATCTGTGTTTTATGTAGTCTTTGTATATGTCCTAAATAGGCAAAGAGATTGTATTTATTTTATCTAAAGACATCTATGTTTTGTTACTATGTTTAGTAGTTAAAGCATTTTGGTTATGTATGTCTATGCTTTTTCTTTTATACTTTATATGGTGTGCGTACTAGGGTCTGGAGGGCTGGGAAGATGTTCCTTTTTGGTTTTTTTTTAAACAAAAGAAAAGGGAAAAAATGTAAAAATTTATTTGTCTTTTATGTTTCCCACACTGCAAAACTGCTATTGTATCAACTAGTGCTGAACAGTGAGTGGTGGTTTTAAATAATCACCTGCATTATTGAACATATTTTGAAGCACAAACACGGCATCAGTAGGGTCTGTACTGAACTGCAATCCCAGAAGTAAAAGAAAAGATGTTTTTCAAGAAAATCTAACAACCAAAATTGTGCTATTGTCTTAAGACAATGACTGACGGCATTTGTATTACTTTATATATCCTAAACTCTGATGTTCCCTGACTCACATTAACCTCTTTCACATGGATCACAAATCTTCAGAGGATCTCCTGTATCTATGTAATTTACTCTCTGTCAAATATATAAAACAAATCTCAGTAATACTTTCCATTAGGGAGGAAAGGAAATCTCTGTCATGGCTGGCCCTTGAGTTTGACTGTCCAGATGAGACAGATGTGAAAATCCATGTTTCAACACTAATAAGCATAGTTAGACTGATTCTTGGTTAAATGCATTCACTCATAGAGTCTGTTCCAGTTTTGTTGTGGGATTGGTTTTGGCTTTTTTTTTTTTTTGAAGGGGGTAGAATTATCCTGTCACTGGATTATTACTAGATAAGTTTTTTAATTACATGAAATAAGGCAGTGTAAGGTTAAGTATTAATTAATTAATTAACCAGAGTAAGATTAAGTGTTTAGTTTTAGCTCCCCTTTAAAAATAAAATCAGCATAAATCCTGGGCAGCAAAATATTTGGGAAAGCTTTTACTCTCTTAAGTGCTTTCTTAATTTTTGCTCTTATTTCTTTCTTGTTATTGCACCAGGCTTCACTTTATGAATTTTAGCATATCCTGCTTCAGTTATTGTTTTAGATCTTCCCAATATCTTCTCCAAATTTCTTGGTTTCTTACTTGCTTCTGAGCAGTTCATTTTTAACTTCCATGTTCTTATATGATGTTAGAAATATTTCTGTATGATGACTAGTGGTAGACATCTATCTTCTTGCATATGAGTTTATTTTTGTCTTTCTTTATATACAAAATGTGTCTATCTTTGCCTTACAATGTAATTATTTTAACAATATGTTCATCCATAGTTTTGATTCTCCCTCTGTTGGCATTACAGAGTAGAATTTGACAGCTGGGTAAGTCCTACTTAAGAGCATGTTTTGCTAAGAACTACTTCTTGCAAAGAAAAACAGAAAATATATAAGGTCCCATTTAAAGCAAAAAAATGAACAACTCTTCAGCACCAACTTTCCTAAACTTCCTTTCCAGTGCACAATCAAAACCTAGGTAAAGTCACACCCATAGCTTCATTCCAGACTGCTGCTCTTTTTTTTACATTTTCTCTGTATTAGGAGAAAACCTGTGTACCCATGTGTTTAGATTACACTTGTTTTAGTGGTGGAGTATGATACAGAGTCATTCACAATTATGAGGCTAAATGCTGCTTCAGTGCTATGAGCTGTGTAAAATCCAGAGTTTAATCAAAGTCCTACTTACACTACTTAGTTACAGTATCACCAGACCAATTATAGCAACATCCAGGCTTATCAGAAGTCTTGGCAGAACAAAGTCCAGACCTATTCTCTTACCCTCACTGTTGCAATAGCTTAAACTTGAGAGCACTGCAAACAACCGCATTGCTGCTGCTGTTACTGGAGCTGGGCTGTGGACAAATGTAATTTTAGCCTCTGATGCTGTCAATCTGGCATCTTTCACAAGTAGTGATTTTATTATACAGAAATTTAATCTGTCTGCCATATCTTACAGGGTGGTTATGTAGAACATGATGCTTAAAAAAAAAATTAAATAAATTGTTGTTAGAAGAGATTTAGGGCAAAAACTCCTAAAAAAGTTGTTAACTCTGAGAGGACAGACTCTTGAAAGCCAGTGCACAGTGCCAAACTCTTGTATTGAAAGGTTTTGGCTGACATTCTGGGATATATAGATAATATGGGCCCAGAAATCTTGCCAAGGAAACTGCAGTCAGAAATGTAGGAAACTGTCCAAGTTTAGGCCTCAAACATGCTGCATTCATTACCAGCAGCTGTGCATATATGAAGTGTTTCTTTATACCACACAACCAAAACCACTGTGGCCTGTCACTGTCATTTTTATAGCAATTTGCTGAGTTTTTAAGAAACAGGAAAACATTTAGCTAAAACAGAAGTTGAAATGACTGGCAGAAGATAATTTAAGGGAATTTTAATGGCTACTGATTGTGTACCATAGAACTATGCTGAAAGGCACATAGAGTTGACTTCACTTTATGTAATAAAACTAAGAAAACAAAATTATGCTAATGATAGTTTAATACTTATTGTAAGTCACAGATGCATACCTTAAAAGATTCCTCAAAAATACAGTGGTATTATTATTTTGAGCAATAGGATTTGAAGTTTTGGCATTTTCTTTTAAGATAAATTCAAATATGCCTCCATTAGGGGGAGTCACACATTCATCACTAAGTGCTTCAGATTTTCAGACACTGTTTGCTATGATAGATTTTCTCTTGGATGTTTTTGTTAACTTTTAAAATACTCTGCCACTACCAGTACCACCTTCTTCCTCTGTAGTGGGACACATATTTAACTTGTTTAATAAGCATGCAAAAACTTGCAGCAAAACAGAAGTTCCAGCTTTATCAATTTCTGAATACTTCAGGGGAAAAAATACTACTATAATAGTAAAAAGATCTTTATTAATTGGAGGATTTTCCAGAACGATATATAGATGGTAAGATTTAGAAAACCTGGAGCAAAATTCTCTCTCTCAAGCAGTTTTTCCTTTGCCCATCTCTTTTTTTTTCTTTTTTTCCATCTGTGAAACTGCTTCTGCCTCAAGGGTAGTTCAGGAAATCTATCAGTGTCTGGTTTGTTTACGTTAGTGCAGGAAATTTTTAAACAGCAATGTGACCCTTATGCTGAATGTTAGCATGAGTGTTATCAAAAAACACAGAGAATACTGATGGACTTCAGTTGATAAATTCTTGTGCTAGACTTTAGAGTATAATAGTTTTAGATGAGGTATTGAAATCATGTTGTTACATGCCTAAGCAGTCTCCATCTAGCTATCCTGTGTAACGTGGATAGTGACAAATCTCTTTCCTTTATATAGAGAACTGAAAAGCACAACCAGTTGAATTCTCTGTGGAGTAAGTCCACTGCACATTTGCCCTACAATCACAGCAAGTGCCACTGTGCCCTTGCATAGCCCTTGGAGTATGTTTTTTAGTGTCTGTGGTCCTGCTGCAGGAAGCACTAGCTCCTGGAAATTCCAGAAGAATTTCTGGAAGGCCACATGAGTAGAAAAAAGGATTTCAAACACTGGGATTCTAGCATACCACATTTGAGGGCATGTCTCAAAATGAATACCAGTATCAGTGCTCTGCTCTTCAGCATAGAGCTCTACTAGAGATTTTCTCTCTCACCCCCACAAAGTTATCACAAAGGTAGGTGGACAAAATGAGAAAGGACAATTCAAGGTAGGGAGGAGGGGAGAGGGAGGGATGAACTGATGGCAGCAATTCCTGAAGTTCATTTTTCAACAGTCACTGTTTTTGCCTAGATAAATGACCGTGTAGTGTATGCATATATCACCCTCACTGTAGAAAAAAAAAAATCTCTGGATGGTGGACACAGAGATGTGATAACAACATGTCTACCAAAAGTGGACTGAGTCATTCAATGTGGAATAGTGATACTTCTTGTAATAACATTAATATTTTTGCATACATTTTCCATGCAATTTTAAGAACAAGCTGTTTTCCATACATTTCTACTGTTTTGGCCCCACATCACCAAGTACTGAGCAAATGCAGTGAGATGGGTATTTCAACTCTAATGAAGCACAAGCATCCCCAGCAAACTGGATGGAAGTAAGAATAATCCCAAAGTAAGGAAACATCCAGATTCTTAAGAATGGGCTGACAGTGCTTCTTGCAGTATAACAGGTAGCAGGGGGAAGCAAAGGCAAGTTGTGTGCATCTGGGGAAATACTTCGGGAAACACTGCTGTGAAAGCAAAGTGAACTCTGAGACACTGGTTGTGCTATATCTGCCAATTTACCAATATTAAGGAGTGCTTCTATAAGTTTGATTATCTTCAGGATATTTGGAATAAAAGCTGCATTTTTACTGAATGCTCTTCTTATCTTTGTATCATACTCCAGCAGGCTTGGTTCTGACCATCTCAGATTTTTGACCTGATTCAGTCACACTGGCATTTTCACTCCTAAATGTGGCTCTACTCTTTCATGTAGATTTTCATTTAGGCTTTCACTTTGTGTGCTTTGCTCTTAAAGTTGTACGCATGTGGTGGATGGGAAAAAGGTGGAGGGTGGGAGGCTTCCTGTGACTTGCGCTGATTCATCAGTAGTCTAAAAACCTGTGTCATGCCATTAGCTTTCGGATGCCTCCGCTGTATACATACTATATTTAGTTTCTTTATTTTCCTTGAGAAATACCTTTTAGACTGAACATTCTACCGCTTGTTCACATTTTAAGGGCTCTCGTATGAGAGAATTCAGCTGGACTTAGAGTTCCTTCTCTTGGCAGATAACACCAAAGCTTGCAAATCTGGCAGTGCTTGTGGGAAGGTCTTTAGCGAAATGCAGTTAGTGAAATCATTTAGATGATGGAATTAGGAAATGATAGTGATAAAGTTGGCTGCTGTGAAAATAGCAACTGAATGACAGAGCCAAACTGATTTCTGAAGTTGTTGAACACACTTGGATCCATAGCAGTCTGACATCTATGCAGTGGCATGCCAAGCAAATAGAGTACGGGGAAGTGGTAATGGGAAGAAAGACTTTTGGGACTCTTGCATGTGATAACTTCTAAATAATATACTGTGTTCTAGAAACTTGTGCAATGGTTAGTGTTGCTTGAAATAACTCAAGCCCGAGTGGTGGTTGTAAGACCTCTGGTACAGACTCATGCTCTGTGTGTGACCACAAAATAAAAAGGAAGAAATATTTTCTTCTCCTTTCTCCCCTCTTAAGTAAATGGTAACTTTAAATTCATGATAGCGTCTACGCCCTGTTTCTGAATTGAAACATCTGCTGGTATTGAATAAAATTATTTCACTAGCAGTTTGGCATGTTGGCAAATATTAAATGTGTTGGGTTGAATGTGGAAAATTATCACCTGCTCTCTAGGAGAATTAATATCCAACAAATCACTTCAAGGTGTGCCATAAATGCAATTCTGCATGCATTATGGCACTTAGTCTTATGACTAACAACCCACCTATCACCAGGCATTCATCATCTTGCCTGAATGTGTACCACAGGGAAGTTTGTTCATGTAGGCAGTTCTGAGTGTATATAAAGTGTATATAAACACTATTCTTATGGTTTATGAAAACATCTTCTTTTTTCTCCTGGAAAGGGTAATAAGCTGTCTACTTAACAGCAGCCTGGAATGTATTTTTTTAATATAAACCCAGTTAATATTTTCAAAAGCTTTTTTTAAAAAAATGTATGATTTGTGTAATCATTTTGTATATAGACCACTTGCAGGGATATGGCTCAGACCAGGTGTCAGAGCAGTGTGAAAGTTAAATGTCATATAAGCATACAGAAGTGCAGATATAGTACTTTTAGATGAACATTCTCAAACTGTATGTAAGAAATCTGTTTGACAGACTTACCCAAAGGATGACACTTTTTTTTGATCTTGCCAAAGCAGCAACTGTGTAAAAGAAAATTTGCTCTGGTGGTTGTTTTTTTCCCCAAGGAGTTATGATGTAAAGGGAGGGAGGAGAAGCTGTAATTAGGAGAAAAGAAATGGTTTCTTTCTACTGAGCAAAAAAGAAATTTCTGACCTAAATGACACAGCAAGTTTTCAGTCATCTTCCCTACAATAAAGAGCTAAAAGAGAAGATGGACAGCAGCAGCTGAATCCACAGTTCCAGCCACATAGTTTTTGTCATGATCAGTGTAATGCTTATTCCAAGAAGTATGTGAAATATTTTTTGTGGGAATCACAGATATACTGATTTTGTGTGTGTGTGTGTATGCACCACTGTTTTTAATTTTCTTTTTTTTTTTAAGATGATCAGAATACAATTTTAACTTTTCTAGATGTATGAATTTCCAGTTTCATCATTAAGACCAGAGTGGTTTTTCCTAGAGTTTATTCACTTACACTGACAGGATTGCCCTGCTGGTGGTCTTTACCAACTCTAAGATATTCACAATAGGGTAGATTTTTAATGAAAGCCAATTCTCTTTGTCACACCTCTGTGCATAACTCTTTTACTCTAAATGGATTGTTTCAATGGATTTGTTTCATAACAAACATGTGCCTTGTTTGTTATGAGATGTCCTTTATCTATGAGTTTACATACCAAATCGACTTCTTTTTCTTTCCAGTTACTTTTCTTAATGTCATATTCATTTGCAGAAAATATCTTCCTCTTTTTCTTTCTGACAAAAGTGTAAGTTTTTAATTAAAAAAAATAATCCTGTAATCCAGAGGGATTTAGAGCTGTGGACCCAAGTATTAAATGTAAATCAAAACTTAGTCAGTTGGAAGCTGCTTATTATGAAGATTAGACACTCAGTCTGCAGTTCGGAGCATTAGCTGTGCAAGCAACTGCTTCTTTGCCTTCTTTTCCAGATGAAAGGCAGTGACTAGCAGCTGCCGATAGAAGTTACTAAAAAAAAATGGGAAAACAGTAGGAAAAATTGTGGGAGGAAGATGCCACAACTGTGCATGCTTTAGCATCTTTAACAGTTTTCTTTTTAGGGTCCTGATGATGTGCTGAAGTGAGTCTTGCAAATACAAACAGATTTCATATTCATAGGAAGTTCAGTTTAAAGAGACATGTAAGGTTCAGATTATAGCTGGATTTTTCTTTCTTCAGTGAAGGGTTTAAACGTTTTCCTAAAATACTACTGCCTTTTCCTCAAAAATTTGGTAAAATGTCCTAAAAACATCAGAGCATTATTTTTTATTGCTTCACCTAACTACTGTTATTCATATAGCAGTTCTTCTGAAACAAATAGGATTAACCATTTTGGGGGGGGTTTTTTTGTTTGTTTGCAGAGGGGGATATTTTTTTCAAAGGGCTCATTGATGTATCATCTAATCCTCTAGAACCTTCCTGAAAATGTCCTTCTCCTCCTCACTTCGCTGTACTATGAGATAAGAAAAGCATGGATGCTTTGTGCTTCGAAGAACTGTGTTAATCATTCAAAGCATATGTGCCCTTTTCCTCTGCTGGCTGACTGGTGCTGGTAGGCATTTGAACACAGGAATACATCAGTGAAAAAGTAACTAACAACTATATAAATACTAAGAAAAAATGTGGTGGTTGACATTTACGTTATAATTGAGATTTTGGAGATCAAGATATTCAATTTGAATATGAACTGTAAATTTGTATTTTCCCATAACTTTATATATGACCAATTAGTGGAGAGTAGGATGACTCTAATCAGGGCATTGTACTGTTAAACAGCAAAAGTCTAGGTGTTGATATACAAAAATATTTTGCACTTTTTACCTTGCTTCATACTGCATTGAACTTGCTGGGAAATTTGTCAAAGAACAGAAGAACATTATTTATTTCAATATATGAATCTACAGCACTCAAAATCACAGTGCAAATGTACACTGGGTAGTTTTGTGTTGCTTCACAGAGGAAAAAACCCTCACATATTGCCCATTTACATTCAAGAAATGTGTCATCATTTAATCCTTTTTTGAAAGGACTATATTTTTGTTATAACTCTTGCTACTTCTACTTGCTTACAATTTCCACTTGTAGTTTTAGGGAAATGCTGATCTGAAACTGCAAAACTCTTAATACAGTCTTGGAAGGGGTTATAAAAAATAGAGTTAGGCTTTATGTATGTAAATGAAAAGGAAAAAATAGTTTATTGTTTTCAGATTTGAACACTGAATTTGTGAGCTCATCATGGTCTTAGTCTGTTCTCATTTAAATCAGCATCATTACTGCATGAAATATGGCTCATCTTAATCTTTACTTGTGAGAAAAAAACCAGTCAGTGTAGCATACTAGTTAAAGGCTTAAGAACTACGACATGTTCTCCATGTAAATATATTTGGGCACATGTGCTTTCTCATGGGAACACATTATATTACTAATCCTATTGATATCAGATAGCATTCTGAAGACTTTCATTTCTAGACATGAATCTGCCCTTTTTTTATTACATTTTCATCAGGAACTGGAGAGCTTGATTATAACTGTTTTGCTTGATCAAGTCTGTTTTGTAAAACAGACATGAGAATATATGTTGCTGTTATAAATGATACCTTATCTGACAAAAATCTTTCTCTGAGGCAGTGTTTAAATTTCAGAACTTAATACCCTGATTTTTGTAGGGTTGTATGAAAAACAGGTTCCAAAGTGATATACTGATGCTGTGCAATTTCAGCTTCTAGGTAGATACTCCATTCATACTTGTTTGTAATGCAGACAACAGTATCTCTTTAAAGTACACCTTGCATCTCAGTAGAAGTAGCTGTTACACTCATTACCTATTTATGATAGGATGTCTTAACAGGGCACTTAGACTACTACTATTCAAATAGGTGAATTAGTATTTGGCTGAAAAGGTGTTTGTTCCCTTTTAATAAAAGTCACTGGTCATCATGAATGTTGATAAATAGCTGAAATTATTATCTCGATGAGGAGAAGAAAGGTTCAGCAATTAGGATAGGCCTCAAAAGACTACCCAAAGCATCGTGTTTTCCCTCTCCCATGGTACTACTTTTGTGGTATTGACAAGTCAGTTCTGTGCCTCCATTTGCCATGTGAAAAATGGGTGCAATAAAGTTTCCTACTTTGGCATGATGGCACTCAGAGAAGATAACAATAAAGACTGAATTGTTATGTGCTGCAAGGAGCACAGCTACTCCTACCAGGGCCACTTTAGTTCAATGGCCACCCAGAGTCACCTCCAGTGTAACCTCTTAAGTTCTTTCCAGGCATCAGCTTTAAATGATGGAATTACGTGTCAATTCTCTGCGATAATATTTATCTTTATCAGAGAGTGAGTATGGCTGTTTGTTACTACCTTTAAATTCCTGAATATGTGACACAAATTCAAATGCAAGTATAAAAAATTAATCATTGTGACAAAGCTGCAATAGGCCTCCCTCCTCAATCAAATGCAAACCAGCCAGTTTGAAAGCTGAAACAAAGCCCTGCCTCCAGAAACTAACCACATTCACAATTCTCCCCTGTTTTCATACAATCTGGAAAAATAGGAACTATGCAACATGCTATGAAGGCCATAAAATTTGAGCTCTTCTGGATCAGGGAAGAGGAATCAGTTCCAAAAGCTAGGAGTTCCCACAAAGAATATCCTGTTAGCAGTTCCTCGCCCTTTTATACCAGCAAGGCCCCTAGCTCAGTTTTTTTCACTGATCTAAATCGTGGCAATATGACAGAGAGAGTGTAAGAGAGAAAGAGAAATTCTTTCACATATGTCAAGGCCAGCTGTGTGGTACCTTTCAGTCCTTTAAAAAAAAAAAAGCTAAGTTTTCAGATGACCCTACTGGTGACCTGAAAAGGCCACCATGACTTGAGTTCAGAAGGAGATGTGTCTGTATTTTTTTTCCAGTAAGGAGAGTAAAAGTGGCTACTGTAATGATAAATGTACCTGCAGATAGCTGCATGGATTAACACAGCTCTAATTTATTCCACATTAAGAAAAAAGGACTGTAATGAGTTATTAATAAAGACTAAAAATGGGTTCAAATTCAATGGTTAATGCTCTGCATAATTTACTGTAATAATCTCTCTGACCAAATAATTTTTAAGAAAGTGCTTCTGTCTTTTCCTATGAATGAAACACATATGCTATTCTTCCCCTCTACCTACCTCCAAGGTTTTGTTTGATGTTTCTTTCTAAGGTTTGGGTGTAAACTATGTTGGCATAAAGTGTGGTATCTGTGCTGGAGTTTGCTCCACCCCCATTTGTCTGTTCCATATAAATATTTTCCTAAGCAAACATTTATGTTTCAGATGTCTTTAGTGTTGCACCTAATAGATTTCATAAATCATTTGTGCTGGCATTAATGGGACAGTGGAATTGTGGCACAGGGGGCATCATAGCAAAGGAAAATTCCATTGCAGCTGGCTGAAAATGGAGAGAAGTGGATCCATTGCAGTGACATCCAGGTCTTACTTATTTTGATAGACTGCTGTCCTCAGACAGTGAATTTGCAGTGGTATGTATTTGTAAGAAAAATGGTACAGAATGGATAGGTGTGGAAAGTTTTCTTTGAAACAAGGGATTGTCTAAATAAGTCTTTCTTTCCGTAGCATCTGGCTCTTGGAGGACCCAATATCGTGCTTCCTGCACGGGTCCATGGCAGTCTTCTGTAGAGGGGGTGCAATTACAGGTGCTCTCTGAGGGCAGAAATTCAAATTTGCTTTACAGCTCTACATGATCTGACTCTAAGCATCCAGTTCCCATTCCTCCTTCTTTCAAGATCTATAAGGATACATGTCTGAATCAATTACTTAGTAGATTTTTTCAATGGCAGAAAGTGCATATCCATGGGTACTCCATTCAAACAGTTGGGAAAATAGTATTTGCATGATATAATACCCCATTTATTACAACTAGACCTGTTGGAAGAGATGCTGAGCATATGAACGTTGCTGCAGAATTGCTAGAAATTTGCTTCCTTAAACTGACTATATTAGTTCATGATTTCACCTCATAGCTCTTTCTTGGCTGGTCTTGCAGGTATCACAGATAGGAGTCTGTCCAGAATTGGAACTGTAAAAAGTTTCCCATTTTTATCAAACTGCCCCCAAAGCCTGAGCAAAGTTTAAGTCAATGATGACTATATTACAGCTTCTTCTTCGTGCTAAGTCAAAGCACACACCGTCTGTTGCATATCTGATTTGAAGAGCTTCGGGTCAAGATGTAGTATTAGTACTATTACTTGGGGATTTTTTTCAGTACTTTCCCCACTGCCAGCCAAGACTGCCCTCATCAGGACCTGGCTACTTAGACCATTATTCTCCCCCATTTCACAGAATTCTACTGTTACAGTCTGTATAGTCTTTGTTTCTCTAGGAGGTTGCAAATGAGCACTAATTGTGTGAGCTTTTTGAATTTTATTAGATTTCTTATGAATAATACATCTGAAATATGTGCTTTTATTGCAGTCTTCTACATAACAGTGTTGAAAACATATTCTGGAATGGCATTATCTTTGCTGGAAGTATTGTATAGTCATTAACAATATCTTGATCTGATTTTTGGCAAAATATGGCTTCTGGGCAGCTGCTGTGCTAACTTGGCCTGTGTCAGCAACAGATCTTGTCATAGAGTGAGGAGAGTTAAGTTATTACTAGCAAAAGTCCAAAGCGAAAAAAAAAAACACAAAAAAAGGAGAAGTTTTGTAGGAATCCCTACATATGACTGTATTTTCTAAGCCAACTCAGAACCTTGTGTAGTGATGTCAAGAATGAAGTTGGAGGTAGCATTCCCACAGGCATTTTAAAGTTCCATGAGGGGGCAATTTAAAAGAAAAAAAAATTAAAAATAAAAAAAAAAGAGGCACCAACTTCAGTTTGATTACCGGCTGAAAATAGGATTTTGTTTTGAATGGGTACATTTGTATCTGCATATTTTATAGAGTGCTAGTTGTTCCTGTGCTCTCTGCTTCAGAAATTAATGGTGAGCAATGTGGATGCTGTATTTTATATCTATTGTTTGATAGCTTTATCTCACAGCCATGATGCATAATGTGTCCGGTCAGACCAAGCTGCAAACTCCAAAGGCTTCATTAACAGCGGGCTAGATTATGAACTGCCAAGCGGAGTGTTTTGAAGTAAGCAGAGTTTATTATATCATGCCTCTATAGCCCTGAGGAGAGCCTGTCTCCGAGGAGGTGCACGGGAGGAGGTGTTTCTGGGCAGTTAGAGCGCAGCTGGGGTGATGAGGGTGCCGGGGTCACATCCTCGCGCTCACGGCGCGGGTTTCGGTCGCGGCCCGC
>NW_008676549.1:0-16790 GCF_000695815.1 Acanthisitta chloris | reverse complement strand
ACACTGCTGGCTCCTGTTCAGCTTGCTCCACTGCCCTCCACTGCTGCATGGCACTGGCCCAGACACATGCCACCACAGTGGGCACTGAGCAGCTGTGGGCTGCCCCATGGTCTCTCCTTTCTGGGCACACACTCCCTCACAGGGTCACACTTCCCCTTTGCCAACAGAGTGGCAAGGGACAGGATGCAACATCCTGCCTTTAGTGGGAAGTGCAGGACAGAGAAATTGGTGGAGTCTTCCTGCAGGAAGGAGGGAAGGATGACACAGAGGAAGGAGCCAGGTCTGTTAGAATGGATAGGGATGCCTAGAGAAGGCAGAGGACAGCCACATCCTCACCATCTCCCCTGAGTGATGGCAACTGGCTGCTGAGCTCCAGCTGTGGGGTCTGTGCTCTGGCCCTGGCCTAGGATGAGCAGGCTGCAGTACCCAAGGTGCTGGGTTACCCTATGGGGAACAGGATGGAACTGATTACTTGATTAGCTGTTGGTTAATTAACGGTAGCCTGCTGTACCCTGGGTGAGACAGAGGTCCTATAGGAGATGGAGCATCTGGTTTTGCAACTGGAGGCTCTGCTGCTGCAGAGGATATGACACAGGGAGGCACTGGAGGGTGGCATGGGGGTGTGTACTGACCTCTCCTAGCCTGGGGGCTTCATTTGGTAGCTGCAATATTTAGCTGACATATTTTTGTGTTATTTTAAAACACACCCTGAAGTTCAGCACAAACCACTGTCACAGGCCTGAAGCTGGAAAGCAAGACAAGGCTCATGGTGTATTGTGCACACATGTGGATCTAATTACTGGGATGGGGGGGACATTAACAAAATCATCTCTCTCTGCTGAGGCTTATAATATTCCCAAGACATCGTCTGAGAGAAGTATCTGACATTTTAAGAGTGTTAAGGCTATGGATTTTCGGTAATTTTTTTTAGAGCTAAACATGTGGAATACATACAATATATTTTTCCATCCTAATTAACGTTTTCATTGGCTAAACTGTGCCTGGCCCTGATAGTTCTGAGACCCACTGATTCCACATGCCAGGAGAGCAGCCAAGGAAAACAGATACACAAAGACAATGCAATTATGCAGGATTTTAAGCAGCTTCCAGTTAACCAGTGAATGGTGTAACACTAGTCAAAAAGCTTCAACCAGCCTTTGATGTAAAATTTAACTGTTGAAAGAGGGAGACAGAGAGAGAAAGAGGGAGAGAGAGAAAAAGCCCAGAACAGACTTTGCAGTCTGGAGCTGCATAAAAACTGCTGATCAAACACTTAGATTAGTTGAGTGCCATGATTTGAACAGAAGGAAAGTTGAACCTCGGTTTGAAAGTTGTTTCTTTCCCAGATGTGAACTCAAAAGATCACCTATCTGCTCAGTATTTAATTTGCAATACTGATGTGCCAAGCTGCTCTCACACCCAGTAAATCAAGGAGCAAGGAGCAGAAGATAACTGCCAGCCCATTCAGTCAGCGACTCGCTTCATTTATTACCCAGGGAAGTGTGTCCATTTTGCAAACAGAAATGACATTTTCCTCTCTCGGTGGCAGTTAGTGTCTTATTACAGCAGGACTGTCAGGGTCAAAGACTTACTGACAGCTTGGGATGAAAGTGCCCAGTGCCCCGTGACTCTAACTCAGTGAAAGCCAGCCTGAAGCAGACATGGCCACTCAAATCTCTTTAAAAGACAAAATATACTGCAGTGATTCCAGAAATTCTCAGGCGTTATTGATCTGGGAAATTATGTGTCTGAAAGGGAAAACAAAAGAATTTTGACAAGTTGCCCATGTCAAATGCGAAGTGCTTTACTGCCTTCTGGAAGCAAGCAGGGTAATCTTGAGGAGGTACACCTTCCCAGGCCTGCTGGAATGCAGCTGGGCTGTCAAAACCAGCCTTTGCCCCTGTCAAAACAGGCCAGAAGCTCAAGAGACAAAAAGCAACAGATTCCTGTTCCATCACCCACAACAGCACTTCTCCACTAGCAGCTTTCAAACAGCTAATCAAGAAAGCAAGCACAGACGGGTCTAATGCTTGAAACATGCCTCTGAGTATCACTCTCATCCATCCTTGCATGCTCTAAAGCCCACGGTCTGTTTTGCAGGTGGGGCACTGGAAAAACTGTTGCCTGTGAAGCTGAGCAAAGCATCACATGGCGACATAGCCCTGTAGTGCAGTGCTGCCTTGCTCAGGCCAGAAGCTTTGCACTGGATTTGCAAGTACTCAGGACTCAGGCTTTTGGGTTTTGCTCTGTCTGAACTCTTCTTGACTTGCTTGCAGTTTTCTTTTACTTTGTTTTGCTTCATTTCATAGAATCATAGAATCATAGAACCATAGAATTTAAGGGTTGGAATGGGCCTTACAGATCATTTAGTCCCAGCCCTCCCTGCCATGTGCAGGGACACCTCCTCACTAGATCAGGTTGCTCAAGGCTCATCCAGCCTGGCCTTGAACACTGCCAGGGTTGGGGCATCCACTACTTCCCTGGGCAACCTGTTCCAATGTCTCACCACGCTTATAGTAGTAAAAACCTATTTTCTAATACCTACCCTAAACTTCCCCTCCTTCAGTTTGAATTCATTACCCCTTGTCTTATCATTGCAGTTCCTAACAAAGAGTCCCTCTCCAGCTCCCTTGTAGGCCCCTTCAGATATTGAAAAGTTGCTCTGAGGTCTCCACACAGTCTTATCTTCTCCAGGCTGAACAGCCCCAGCTTCTTCAGCCTGTCCTCATAGGGGAGATGCTCCATTCCTCTTATCAACTTTGTGACCTCCTCTGGACTTGCTCCAACAATTTCATGTCCTTCTTATGTTGAGGGCACCAGAACTGCATGTAGGATCCCAGGTGGGGTCTCACCAGAGCAGAGTGGAGGGGAAAAATCACCTCTTTTGACCTGCTGCCACACTTCTTTTGGTGCACCCCAGGATTCAATTGGCTTTCTGGCTTACTAGCACACACTGCAGCTAATGGTGAGTTTCTCATATAATTTATTTAGATGTGGAAACAAGTTCTCCAAGTGACTGCATGTGCAAAGTTAGTTTTACTTTTGTATATCTTTGCATGCTACAACCACAGTGTCATAGAGATTGCAGTTATTCAATGCAGAATAAGCTATATTTGATTATTAGAATAATGCAGTGTAGGGGAGGACAGGTCTGCTACGACATCTATGGGGAAGTGGAGAGATGGGATGAAGCACAGGTGAGCACAGGCATGGGATGGCAAGAGATGTGGCACAGGCTGGCACTGGTGATCCCACAGCTATAAATATCTCACCCTTCAAAAAAATTCAAGTAAAGTTCAAGAAAGTGCAAAAAAGAGGAGCTGGACAAATCTGGTTTTAGGGTAAAATGAAAAAAAAAGAAATAGTAGCCAACATATGTAAAAGGAACAATGTATTTTAAATTCCCAAGAAATATGGCACTGCAGACTAGTGGAGAAAGAGATAGGTGTAAAAAAAACCCCAAAACACACATTAGAAAACTTATGAAAATTACTTCAAGTGGATCCTAGATTGAGAAGGGAAACACCATCAACCTGAGCATCACAACACTCCCCACAAGGCACTCCAGGTACCTCTGACTCACTGCAACATCCCCAGCCCCACCAGACTGAGACCATGCACCTCAGGGCATGGAGGAGCAGCCTGACACCAGGAAAAAGGGCAGAAAGTAGGTGTGTGTGAAACAATCTGAACTGTACTGTTATTTTTTCTTTTTCTGTAACAACTAGATCTAGCCTAGCAGTGATTATTGAATTACTGTTTAGGTTTCCAATAGCAAAAGATGAGCTTCTCCTTCACCTGTAAACAAGATTTTAAACATAAAAATTTCTGGAATTAATTAAATATTGTGACATTAAAATGACAGGGAGACCATGGATAGGAAAAGTTGATGGATCTCTGATGTTCTGTGAGCTTGCTCTGACTGTCACAATTCCCATGACTGAGATGTGGTATGGGGTGACTTCGGGAGGTCAGATGAGGCATGGCTGGGAGCTGCATGGCACAGCATGTTCCTGGGTGAAGGACAGTTATTTCAGCAGAGAGTGGCTGCAGTGGCAAGCTTTCACCCTCCACAAGGAAATTGCTGCCTTTCCCAGAAAAGGAAACACAGATTTCCTCAGATCCCATAGAGGAAACAAGAATCCTGGGACATGTGAACTGCAACATACATTATTTGTGTTAAAATACTGAAGATCAGACCAGAACATGCTGTAGTCAAATTGATTTGGAAGGGCCAAGCTGAATTCATGAGAAGGAGGCTAGCAGGGGATGGTATGTGTATAATTTGTAACTTAACCCAGGCTGCAGTGATATGGAGACACCAGCTGTCATACCCTTCGTGGATGCACAGAAAACATTTAACATGATTTAACAGGACTGTTTGGATCAAGTGATGTTGAAGTTTGTTTTTCACAAGACCTTTGCTGATAGTGTTTTCTTTATGGACCTTCCCCTGTCAAAGTGTTGCCAAAACTCAGCAGGATGCATTTTCTTCTCTATTTTCCTTGGGAAAAGAAAACTGCTGCAATTCTGTGGGGCTAATGATACTAGCAGGTATCAAGTCTTTAACAGTCTTTAATCAAGTCCTATTCTTTTCCACCTATAATTGAGGAAAGAGGTATTTGCAACTTCTGGATTAAGTCATCTGGGAAACACCAACTGCAAAAAAAACAGAGGCTTGGGAGGTCCAGGGAGCCAGTGTCTAATGCATTATCATGCAAGCTGCATCACACAGAACATGACTATCAGTACTGTAATCACAGCTTTTATGAAATCCAGGAGCTGGAATGTGCTTTGAAAACCTCATTTTTGGATGGACATATCTGGATGCCAGATCCAAGTCAGCCTAACCAGTTCAATGGAATTAAACTTATGGATATCATCCAGTTCTGGATCAATAGAAGCACAAGACTCTGGCAACTCTTCAGATGGGCCAACATTTTCAAAGGCCACTGCCAATTTTGCAATACCAGATTTTTAGTCTAATGCTTAGACCTATTCCACCTGCTTTACAGATACACAGAAAGGCTTCTTTGTTTCAAAGATATCACTTTCTGTACACATGGATCCCATGCAGGCAATGCTGCTGCTAGAATTAATAGTCTACGAATCATGTTAGCTTTTACTTTTCAGCATATGTTGATGCCATATTTCTGCAGCCAAGTTATCTATAACATGAGGGATAATTCTGTCTGCTTCTAATTTTCAAGTAATACTGGGAAAATTTTAGATTTAATCAGTAGAACTTGACATTATTCTTGGCATTGCTTTTGTGGTTCAAAAACATTCCTGGTGCCCCACTTTCAAACTCCTAGTGGAGATTGGGGTGGGTATAACCAAAATTTCCTGTCTCCATCATTATGAGCGGGACTCATTGAAGAGATAGGCCAGTTTCCCATTACTGGACCTCCTGTACTGCCAACTCAGCAGCAAGGCTGCTCTCACAGTGTCCAACCCAGTGCCTTGGGTTGGACAGGGCCCATGGGGCAGGAGAGAGGCTGCTGGGTGGGAATATCCCTCCTTGAGCCTTTCTGGAAAGCAGCCTAACCACAGGACCCACTGCACTGCCATGTTGCCCTTCCAAAACAACTGGTGGTGTGGAGGGCAGGCACAGTGGCTCCCCTGTGCTGGCAAGCAAAGGAGTTGGAAGGGTGCAGCACCCTGTGGCAGTGTCACAGTCCTTGCCTTAGTTGGACCGTGTGCTGCCAAAGGAAAGTGCTGGGGAATGTTTTGCTGTGGTACGTTCCCTTTCCCATGCTGGCAAGATAAGTCACAGAGCAGGGTGAGTTCATTGTGTTCCATGTTTGTTGATCTAAGCAAGACAGGATGAACTAAGACTGATTTTATTTGGCTGGAAAGGGCTGAACAGCAGCTAATATTAAACACTGCTCATGTGAAGCAGGGACATTGGTACTGAAAGGATTATAATGACTTAATGTGACCATTAATAAAGTGTTCATGAATAATACATTTTAAATTATTACCTAGATATTGGCTGGCTGGAACTCCAACCTTAGCCCATATTTCTCTGGAAATATTTAACCTCATCACTAATTTAGGGAATTAGAGGCACTAGAAATCCTAACTGGAGGGGAAGTATGGGTAGACTTCAACTATAATCCTTGTCCCATTCACTCGCTGTTTCCCTCTTACTCCTAAAAAGGAGAGTAACAGATAAAATGAAGTCTATGAATGAAGTCCATGTCCTGAGTCTATGACATCTCCACACAATGAGATGGAGCTTCCACCAGGCCAAGCCCATGCAATGTTCATAGGAGCTCATCAGAAATGCAGGAGCTGTTTTCCAGAGCGGCTGCAAGTGCCTACAGCATGTCCCTGCTACTTTCACATGTTGACAGGGCCAATAACTGCATTGTGTCCGAGGGACCAGACAGCAAATTCATCTCCTTTTAATTGTGAGAGTTAAGATTAGGATTCATTTAGAAAACATCCCACCAGCCAGAATTTTCCAAGCAATGGATGGGGGAGGCAGGTAACACTGTAACACATAGTCTGCAAGTGCCTACAGCATGTCCCTGCTACTTTCACATGTTGACAGGGCCAATAACTGCATTGTGTCCGAGGGACCAGACAGCAAATTCATCTCCTTTTAATTGTGAGAGTTAAGATTAGGATTCATTTAGAAAACATCCCACCAGCCAGAATTTTCCAAGCAATGGATGGGGGAGGCAGGTAACACTGTAACACATAGTCTTGTGACACTTAGATTTTTTTTCGACTGTTCAAGTAGCTGTATCTATTTCCAACACCCCATACACTTCACAGGCACCTCCTGCACAGCTGCTTCTTGCAGCCACGAAACTGCATCTCTAGCAAGTGCATCAGTAACACAAGGTACAGCTACACAAACAGATTGTTCTGAATGGAGTTACAGATCTACGGTGTCAGTGTAGTTGCTAGCTGCAACTTCTCAGAGGCAACTGCTTCCCTTGGAGCAAATTTCCCTTTATGGTTAGGGAACTTTTCACTTACCACAGGCTGTGAATGGGATCTTGCTGTGGAAAACGTGATGTAAATGCACATCCCCACAGTCACTTGTTTGTATAGCTGTACCTTTAGAAATAGGAGTTGCAACCAGGGTAGAGCTTGAAAAGAACCCTGCTGCTGCCTAAACAATGCTTTCAAAGGGCTTTCAAACACTGCTTCATGTGGGATTTGTAACTTGTTTTGCCATACAAATTGCTGCAGGACCCGTTTCAGCCTGGGTCTGAAGCATGGTTTATAGTTAAATACACCATGCAGCTGTACTACAATAACAAAGCTGTTCCTCTGACTAAAACTGGCCGCAGCCCTAGGGTCTTTTGTCTTGCTTTCTCAGTCACACCCTTCCCTGAAATCTCCTCCTGGGTTATACAGCTGACCCCAAGTCCTGGGCCTTTAAAAATGAGTCTATACCAGCAAAAGGATTTTCCAGACCAGAACATCTACAGTTTGATATCTAGATAAAGAGTGACTCATATATGACTTGTGAGCAATTTCTGACCTTACTGATGTGTCCCCAGCTGCTTTTCAGAAACTGAGCTATCAGGGGAAATACTCATCCTCAAATTCCCAAGCACCATAGATGTTCATGTGGGTGTCACCAGAAGGCCATGCCAAAGACACATCCACATGTCTCTCCTCTGCTGTACCTCAAGCTGCTGTGGCCCTTTAGAAGCTGAAACATCTTCAGCCTTTTACCATGCATGGGTACACACATAGGTGACAGCTGTTGGCTTTCTTCCAGCAGTTGTGAGCACATAGAGAAGGTAGCCAGCATGGACTTGCATGCATGGCCAAGCAATGCTGTGCAGGACTGTGAATTAATTTGGGATTGGGGTAGGGCTAAGCAGAATTCTGTTTTCATCAGAATATTTTGAAAGACTGAATTAAAGCAAGGGAATGCATAGAAATACATATTTTCAGTAGCCCACTTTGAAATTTTGAATTTTTGAATATGGTTTTTAAAAGTGAAATAAAAAAATCCTTTTTAATAAGAGAACCTCAAAGCCTGGAGCTAAATAATCCCCAAATTTATCAAGATTTCCCCCAAACTGAAACTCCTGTCCAAGCCAGGCAGAAACACAGTAAACAAAAGCAATAACAAAGCTGGATCATTAACATGGTGCAGAAACCTAATTTCAGCTCATTCTATCAGAAATGTTCATATATTCAGTATCTTCTTCTTCATCAGTAGGAATAAACCATGTAACTTAGGGAAAGGGGATACTACAACACAAAAAAGCTTTAATAGTTCTCCTCAGTGCTCAGCAATCTCTCTTTAGCAAGTTAGGTGTCTTGTTTAGTCAACTCTCCAGACACCACCTCACCCTGCAGTCTGCACTGCAGTACACAAGAGTGTCTATGTGCTGCACTGGCTTTACTAGACCAACATCTACTTCAAGTGATGAAAGTCCACAGGAACAGGTGTCTCTAGGCCAAGCATTCCAGAATGTGAAATTTATTGTTTTAATATTCCCCTCTCCCATTTCTCCAGCAAGGGATCTTCCATCACTAAATCAACATGACCCAGACTGCTGCAGGAAGACAGAAAACAGGACAAGTGCAGTCTGTCAAAAAATAAAATGGAGTCAGAGAGGTCCTCTGCTATACTGAGTTTTACTACAGCACCAAGATGACTCAAGGGAGCTACTCTGTGAGGCCAACAGAATAAGCAGGTAGCAAGAAAACCTTGTTATTGGTGTCAATAGGACAAGAATGGGTGAAAATCATCCTGATCTCTACATTAAAGATGGAAATCTGAGGCCATCTAATCCCTCCACCTCAGTGCCTTTATCATCACACTGGTTATAGGGCAGGATGGTTTGAGGGTGAGCATTTGCTTTGTGCTTTGTCCCCTTCTCTGCTCCCAAGGCCAGAAGGATAGGAGCCTCACCTATCACAGAGTCCACTGGCAATTTCATACTGCTAGAGAAGAGAAAACTGGGCTCTGCAAGACCCTGCCTTACATATGGTTCAAATGTACCTCCCAAGGGAGAGGACAGAAATAGCACCTTCAGCCTTCCCACATCACCTGCCTGTGTGGGAGCCAATAGATCTGACCCTGACTGTAATGACCCATCCAGCTCCTACAGCATACTTCAAAGTGCTTTATTCCTAATAATGCTGAAGAAGAGTAGTGCCTGATGGTATGTGGTACACAGAAACAGGGTAAAATTGTGATCCAGAGGGTTTACAATCTAATTAAAGAGTTTAATTCTTTATATACACTGTAAAACTGAAAATCCAGGGTAGGTCCATTTGGAAACAAAACAAACCAGATAAATGTGAGCTGTTTCACACTGGGCTATGGGTATATTTATGTGGAAGACTGAACAAATAAATTAGTGGTTTCTTTTCTGATAATGTAAATACTCCCAAGAACACTGGTGATCCCAGTGAAGTCATCTGGATGGGGCTATAATGCAGTGCAGATGTGAAAGTGCTTGAAAGGAAAGAGGGAGCATCTAAGCCTTTCCCAAGACTCTCCTAACACCCTTATGACAGTGATCTGCTTCAGTGTTGTTGTTGGCATGGATTGCTCAGCAGCTGTCACATCCCAGCTTCTTAATTGAAGCTACAGGCCCAATTCATTAAAAGAAGATTTACTGGTGTTAGGAGGGTTTTGCCATAGATCTTGTTTTCATAAATGGGGTTCTATAGTGCATTATGCATGTGATTTACAGAGGAAAGAAAAAACTGAATTATGGAGAGACGTGCATGTGAGCAAGGTTCTAGGAGTGAGAATCGCTTAGTATGGAAATAAGATACAGATTGTATCTCATTGGTGAAGAAGGAATTCAATCTCCTCCTATCTGCTGGTATCCCAGGAGATGTCTCAGCAAGACATGACCACACTGGGGTTGTTGTGGTGCTCTGTACACTGCTGCTCCTGCCACTGTCCTGTGTGCTCTGGCAGCTCCAGGGGAAGTGGCAAGGATCAGGGTGGCCCCAGGTGCCACTTCTCACTGCCTCCTAAGTGTAGCCTCTCCTGTCTTGGAGAACTGCTCAGCTAAGTGCTGAGACCCTGTAGATGTCTTCTACACTTGTGATTTTCCAGACAGACTTGCAAATGCAGCTCAGCTAGGTTAGCAGGGGGAGCTGCAGCTACAGTGCAAGAGGCTATGGGAGATGTAGTGCAAGAGATGTGCTAGACATGGCATAGTAAATCATGCTTAGCAAACAGAGACCTACTCAGTGCAAGCAGTGGAGTCTTGGGCATGCCATTTCTCATCCTAAAATAAATGAGTGCCTGAAACAAACATGTTTCCCAGCTGCCCTCCTCTTTTCCTTGACTACAAAGGGAGCCAGGGTGTTGACTGGCCCCAGTCAAGGTGAAATTCTTCTGTAGGTCCTGATTTAAACCTATTTGCAATGTTCAAGTCCTGGTTGCCAATGAGGCAGAATACAAACAGCATGGCTATGTACAGTGCAGTCTGTACAGGCAGAAGCAACACAACTACTGGTTCCAGATGGGAAAATCCAGAGGACAGACCAAAACTCTTCTAGTCCCCTTCCCCCTTTCCCCTCCTCTTACAACAGTTTGTACCTATTAGCCTTTATGTCTAGAGTGCAAAACAATTGAGTCAAACAGCTTGTTCCTTTACAGAGCCCTTTAAATTTATGTTATTAAAAGAGCAGCTAAATTATTTTATTAAAAAAAAACATGCAAAAGCTTCTCATTTTTATGAGTTTTGACTCTCAAAATTCATAAAACCCTATAATGTAATTAACAAAGCCAATGAGTATTGCACATCTTAATATCAAACCCTTTGGAGCTGCTCAGAATCCACAACAACCAGGAGTTAACAGACCTATAGCAGTGAACAAGGGGAATTGCTGTATGTTTTGATTATGATGCTATGTTATAAGAATTTTGCAATTGCAATATCTGATATGCTGCAGTGACCTACAAGTGACACAAAGCTCTTCCAGAGGATGTCCTATACACAACCAAGCAATTTCCCTGGCCAGATCTTGTGCATACAAACCATTTTCTGGAAACATTCATTCACATCTTTAAAAGTGTTTCACTTAGGGATATCATAAAGGCCAAAAAAAAGCTTGCTGGCTTTTTAATAAAAAAGAAGTGTGAGGTGAAGCATTTACTGCCTTTAATTTAAATTGTTCATACCTCTCCAGCAATCAGGAGCTGGTTTCCAGAGACCCTGCAGGTGTCTGAGTACACATTGAATTTGACAGCATCTACTATTTGTGCCAAGCAGTAGATTTTTAAGCAGCATTTGGAAACATTCACAGGAAAGGGAAATTCTAGACTTGTACAATGGGAGTGATCTTGCACAAAACTTGAAGATAGCTTTATTTGTCCAATGAGAGAACAAGGTGCAAAACCATCCTTAATGAGTCATGAATTCATTCAACTCCGTGTCCAAATAGTGCATATTAGATATAGACTGCTCTCAAACTGCTTTTGACCAGGGAGTTTTCCACTGAGTAATTCTGATTAAGCAAAAATGTTGTAAATAGTCATAACCTGCTTGTAGCCAATTCACAAAAGGAAAGAAAAAAACAAGATAAACCATCCAAATACAATTCCAGCAAGTTAATTCTGTTCTAATCACATGGCAACACTGAGGTATACCTCGTCAAACCCCACTGGCAAGCCATCAGCAATAGGACACCAGGAAAATCAGCCTTGATGCTTCAAATCCATGTTTTTCATTGGCAAACCAAGAACCATGTAGTGGAGGGGAAGGTCCTGAATTTAAATGCAAGCTGGCTGACAACAAGCAGTTAACTTGGACAAACCCCACAGGCATTGTTCCAGGGATCCACAAATGACAACTGAAAACCATAGTTTTAGATCAATCGTATATCACAACCCAGTTTCAGGGCAGGACTGGAACTGTAAAGTTAGAAAGGGATTAAGAAACCTGCCTAATAATTGTCATTCCTGCCTGTCAGAGTCATATTATCACACATAAAGCTTCAGTTAGATGAGCAGTCCAAAGGTTGCCAAGATGAGTTTTCAAAAGATAGGCAATACCAGAAATAAAGTCTGTTTTAGCACTTTGAATGACACAGCCATGTTATCCTTCTGTGGCAGTCATCACTGTAGTGTCTGTCCTACACAGAAAGGTATTATTTTCAAGACAGTCTGTGCAATCAGCATTTCCATGAATGAAGATCCCATCTGTACTCAACGATATAAACCAGAAAATTGATTGTTCTGTTTGAAGTCTGTCTCTTCTGATTTTTCAGGGGCTTTAAGCATGGCACCTCATCTGCACAGCTACCACTGGCTTTCAGTGGTACTACCCAAGGACTGCTTGAATCAAATGCCCTGCATCACCAGGGGACAAGGACAATCCTGGGGCAGTACTGTTCTTCCTATCCCTGTGCTTCTTTGCTACACTCTGCACTTCCCTTCCATTTGTGCTCAGAGAGGATGGACTCTGTGAAGTTCTAAAATCACAGTCTAAAACGTACCTTGAAAACTGCTCTAGTCTTTCAAAGGGTGTTATTTTGCTCCATGCTCTGCACAATAACCTGTTCTTTTTTTCACATTGTGAGCCCTTCCCAGAGAGTAGAAGAATGGTCACCCATCCCACTCCCCACCCAAAAAAGCCACTCAAGAATTGAAAGCAGCTTAAGCTGGATGTCTGTCATGGAAAATCTCCTGCCAAAACATTTTCAAAAGTTTAGCAAAATCACAAAAAAGAAGACTGGGGTCTGATAACAGGGAAAACCGTTCAACCCAAATAATGAGTAGAGCTGCTAGATCTCTCCAAAATAGCACTTGATGTAAGATCTATAAGAGTTTCTGCACATAGGGTTCAAAGCTAATGAGCTAAGGACTGGTGTTCTGTAAAGACCTAGAAGGACTGTAGAGACTCTTCTGCATCTTCCTGTAGACATTCACTGAGATTAGACTGACACCAAGAGTTGTACTGAACTAAATCCACTGCCAAAAAGTGATAGTGTCTCTTGGTTAATGTGAGTAGCCAATATTTTCAGATTGAATCACTAGATTTCTGTTCTACACTAGCAAGATATAGGACTAATTCATGGACTATAACTGATCACTTATTAAATCAAAGTGACAGCAAATATTCATACAAATCACCTTCTTTCTTCCTACAGATGGCTTCTTCAAAAATGTTACTGTTCATTTGCAGTAAGCTCTGTTTGGGAGAGAAAGGAAAAGCATTAATCTGGCACTGCCTGTCTGAGCATTGCCTCTCTTTACCTGTTTTTCTGGGGGATAAAATGTGGGAATCAAAACAGTAACTCAAAAAGTTTTCTGATTTAGATACCTAATGTTAGATAGATATGCTTGAATATTTATCATCCCCAATTCTGCTTCAGGTTCTTGGCTTTATGCTCATCTCAGTTCTTTTGGATTTAGATTTTGCTGATATGTGTTTTCCCTAAAGCCTCTTGCACTGCAGGAAAGAAGAGCCCCTTAAAGCTGGTTTGTGTAGACCTTTAAAACTGGTGTGCACATTAAAAGACAGGCACAGCTGCAGTGAAGGGCACTTGGCTTTTGATCTTAAAAAAAAAAAAGAACCTGAGCTTAAAGAACATTCATTTTATACAAATAAATCTGTGCAAAATAAAAACAGTGTAAGAAAAATCTGTGCCTTTAGAGACTCAGGGAAGCAGCTGGCCTGACTTTGCAGGAGGCAGCCTGCAGGTGCTGGGAACTGGCTAGAGGGTGAGATTCTCAGCTGCCCGACTCAGACCTGGCCTTTAGGAGGAGGAGGATGTGCCTGTGGAAGTGATAGTTATCCCTGGAGAGGTGTTCACCCCCTCCTGGCTACAAGTTCTTGAAAGGGCCTGCTTGGCTCTATCCATTTATCACATGCAGATTCCTATCAGGCTGGATGTTGTGTTTGTCTTTCTCTTGTAAAATAAGACTTAATTTGAGAAATGTTTGCTTGGAAGTGGTGGCCAGCAGGCATTTCCCTCTAGGGCAGCCTGTGCTCTGCCTTTGGTCAGCTCAGTGAAACATCAGATAAATGTTTCTCAAGACCTGCAGAGGAGAGACTTATCTATGGCTCATTTGAAACAGGAAGACCTTCTGTTTGCAGGATTTATAATCTCTTCTGTTTATTTCTCTTTTTTCTTTGTCCTGCTGTTGTGACTGTGGATTTTCTCCCTCTTCAATATTTTCATATGAATATCCTGCCTTATCATAGGCAGTATTATGTTAGGGGAGACAAAAGGAGTGCAATTGTCATGTGTTTCTTCCCACCCTGGCAAATCTAAGTGCTTGGCTTTCATCTCCCTAGTCTGTAACACCAAAGGGATCAGTATAGATAAAAAATATGCTTTGTTGGGCTGTGTGACTTGCAAAGGGCTGGCAATTCCAAGGACTGTGTAACAAGCTGAGGCTGACACAGCACAGGTAACGTGATGACACTGCCTACCATTTGTGTCACTACAGAGGAGGAGGTGGACAAAGGCATCTGCCCATCTTCCAGGAAAGAGAAGATGTGTAGAAAGCTGAAAAAACCAAACATTTTAAGAAAAACGTATGAAAACCAATGGAGAACACAGTCATAAATATGTAGTGCTAGTACAACATTTTCCTACCTTCAGATCTCAAAATGCTTCACAACTTTATAAGACAGCAAGCAGACAAAACCCATTGCCATGTTCACCAAACTTGTTTACATCAGAATCAAGGGTGAAAAATAATCTCCATGCTAGTGCACTCTTGAAACATTCCTCTTTTTTTTCTGACAGCTCATCTTGTAGCATGTTTCAATATAAATGTCCCCATCCCCACAACAGAGGTTCATTGAATTCAAAGCTTGGAGAAAATCTAAGGTAGACTTGGGACTAAGATGGATTTGGGAGAAAAATGGAGTCAATTTGGCAATAGCTCTTTCAAATTTTGAGAAAATATATGTAAGTGATGGATGAAGTTAATGAGTAACTGAACAATTAATTGTTCCATTCAGTGGGTGTTCCCAGTTGTCCTTGGATTCAGCTCCCCATGAAAGAAATGCCAAGACACAGCTTTCCTCCTCCAGGATCAAGCTAGCATGCCTAATCCATTCCCAGCTATTCTTTAGCCATCTCAACCCAATCAACAGTGAAAAACAAAGCCAACCTCCACAGACTTTTCCCCCCTCAAGCTATTTTCCACACAAGTGTGAAATTTCAAATTTGCCTATGCTGAGTCTGAAACCACAGGGCTGGGATGGGACAATTCAGTTGTGGTATCAAAGTCAAATGGGATTATGAGTTGCATGTTTGGGACTGGGGTATAGGATGGTTGGCATGAAAAGAGCTATAGAGCTCTGGCTGCTAGGGCTTGGCAAGTGGGAAGAAACTGTGGTTAATGCAATTTTGAAAACAGTATCTTATTGCTCTGCTTCCATGAAAATCATCACTGGAATAAACCCCAGGTCTTTTGAAATATTCATTAAAAATAAAAGATTCTCCCTTGCTAGAAGAGTCCAGCAGCCTGGAGTATCTAAACCCAGCCTCATAATCTGGGTATGTACCAGGCAGAATAGAAAAGTGTGGCTGTCATGCATTGGTTTTTAATTATCTTTTTTTGAGATTTTTTTGGGTTATGTCTGTCTTTCCTTCTAAAAGTATCCTATTTTGTATTTTTAAAAATGCTATTTGGTAAGACTAGGAGAAAGTGTGTCTGTATAGGCTATTAGTTGGTGTAAACTGATTACTGGCATCCCAGGCTAAAAAGAGGAAGGAATTAAAACCACAGGGTTTTGGCCTTTGGCCAAAGGTGCAACATGTATATGAGAACAAGCCAGGCATGACATGAGGGGCAAGGAGGGATTGCAATGGAAGGAAAATAGGATGCTCTGAAGAGGTTTTGAAGAGGTTTACTGAAGAGTCAAATGTGGATGATGTTGTTTTGGCCAAAGCGAGACTAGAGGTGTTGTGTTCTTAACCAAGAGCACATGCCAGTGAAGTAGACACAGATGTTTTCAAAGGTCAGTGGTAGCCAGTGAATGTGGTGATGCTGCTGAGTAATTCCACATGCGTTTTGTTGATCACTTCCTAATCCTTGGAAATCCTCTAATAGTGTAGTTGTGGGTCCCCATGCCTTTGGGGTATTATTGTTGAAGCAGGACCCATGTGTCTCAGGGATGCTTGGATGGTCAAACTGGTTGATTGTAGTAGATGAATTTGCCATCTAGAAGAGCAGCACTAGGTCAGGTGCTGTAAGACCTGCAGACCTGAAGGGAGCTGCTGAGGTCAGATACATCATCCCAGGTAGGCCTACCCTAAATAGTAGAGGTCTACCACCCTAAGTGGTAGTCACAGTGGAAGTGGTTTCAGGACAGACATGTATTTATGGATACATGCCTTATAGATAAATCCAAGCAAGACTGTGCTCCAGTGAAAGATTTTCTGCTTCTTTGTGTCACACCACCAGTTAGAGCAGCAAGCCACCACACCTGACATACCTGATCTCCCTCCCTTTACCTCCCACCGGCTCTTTCTGCCCCTCGTCCAGACTCCAGTTTAACAGAACTCACATCCCACCAGCTCCCACTTATGCCATCTTCCCCCAGGCTACCTCGGAACGCTCCCTCTGAACCCATCGCCCTAGCACAGCCTGTTCGCATTTCGGCTCAGAACCCTCCACCCCTGCCGAGAGGTGTCTCTCCCCGTGCCGCCCGCAGGTGGCGCTGCTGCAGCGGCTGCGCTCAGCCCCGAGGGCTGCAGAGCCCCTGGGGACCCCCAGGGACCCCCAGAGACCCCCACGGTCCCAAACGATCCCCCACGGTCCCCAGCCATCCCCAGCGATCCCCGGGGACCCTCAGGGACCCCCAGAGACCCCC
>NW_008676548.1:54675-69588 GCF_000695815.1 Acanthisitta chloris | reverse complement strand
TTCTATGATTCTATGATTCAGCATGAGCAGTCATTGGTCCCCTTTAGCAGAAAAGCAAATGAGCCTGCTTTTCTCTTTCAACTAAATGATGGTTTTCTAAAATACCTCCTTGCTATGTAAGTGTGGAATAACTCACTTAAGGAAAAGTATATCATATTACTAAGTACGATATACATATACAATTTTTTTTACACTAAAACTGAACAGAAAGTACCCTACTGTTTGACCTCAATAGGACAACTATGCCTTTGGGTTTAGATCAGAAAGTACTTCCAACTCTATTATTGCAGGCGTGCCTGAAGCATCAGTAAAGGAAAGGGCTTCCAATTTTTAACAGAAATTCTCAATAGGGCAGAGATGATTTCTCATTCTTAATGTATTTTGCTTTTGTTTTGATCACTCAAATAGCCATGTAATGTTTGGAGGTGGTCTAGGGTAAAGCTGCAGCTGAACAGATTTTGCTATTGGTTTCCAAGATGTAACAAAACCTCAGTTCTCTTCTGAAAGTGCATTAGCTGCCTTTTTCAGTATTAGATGGAGGCAGCTGAGCTTCCCTGGTCCCCTTGAGCCTTGTTTGGCATCTGGTTCTGCTTACTTATCCAACAAGAAGCAAAGGTACTTGGCAGAACTGAATAAGGAAGGACGAGAAGGTAAACAAACCAGGACAAACTGAAAAATACAAGGCATCTGAAAACTCATGTAGTGAGCACAGATATTCTATTAATCATGGGATAGGTACCAAGAGTAAAGTTTCCTCTTAAGAAAGTGCTGTAAAATGGAGTCAGAGTGTAGAACACACAAAGTTCAGACCCAAACATGACATTGAAATGGCTGCAGCAGCACTCATGGTTGACTTCCCTTGTGATGTTGGTTAGCAGCCAGTCTGCAGTGTTAGGTCCACTGCCAGATTTCCCAGATGCATTTAACACAGTTATTCACAAGACCATAGGTAGACCATAGAAGCCTTCACATGGTTTAACGATACAGAAAGACCTGATGGCGTCTCCTGTCCATCCTTACCGTTAATGTCTTGCTGACTGTGCCTCCACCACTCTATTGTGTTGCATCTCAGTCCATATGTGTCCAAGTTGCTCTTCGATCTCAAAAGACCACAGTTCAGTTTACCTCCCAATGTAGGTTTTGCTTTCTTGAATATAAGACTGTCATCCTTGGTCCTGAAACCTGTTCTGTTCCCCAGATTTGACTGCGACTTAAATTGTCACTTTTGAAACCCACCCATAAGTAGTCAGCCTTCCTGATTACATGACATATTTGGAATATAAAATACAAGTAGAATCATAGAATCATCAAGGTTGGAAGAGACCTTTAAGATCATCAAGTCCAACCATTAACCTGTCACTCTGCTATAACCCCTAAACCCTGTTATCTAGTGCAAGATCCAGATGCCTCTTAAACACTGCCAGGGATGGTGACTCCACCACCTCCCTGGGAAATCTATTGCAATGCCTGACCATCCTAACAGTGAAAAGTTTTTACTAATATCTAAACTGAATTTACCCTGTCTCAGGTTACAGCCATTCCCTCTAGTCCTCTCACTGCAGACAAGGCAGAAGAGACCATCCCACACTTCTCTACAACCTCCTTTTAGGTAGTTGTAGAGAGCAATGAGGTCCTCCCTGAGCTGTCTGTTCTCAAGACTAAACAAACACAATTCCCTCAGCCATTCCTCATACGATGTGCTCTAGACCTTTTATGTGCCTTGATACCCTTCACTGGTTTTGCTTCAGTGCCTCAATGTCCTATTCTAAAGTGAGAGGCCCAAAACTGAACACAGTACTTGAGGTGTGGCCTCACCAGTGCTGAGTACAGGGGGAAAACAGATGTCTTTCCTGAGTAGTTTATGAAAAACACACAGATCTGAGGGGTATGTATTTCCCTGAACTTGTTTCTTAATTACTTTGAAGCCTTCTTTGGTGGCAGTCTGGGCCTCCAGCATTACTTTTCTGCCCCTTGTCACTCTTGGTACGTTCTATCTATCCATTTCCTTGCTTCAGTCTTTTCCTCCTGCATAAGCAATATCCACTCCCTCCAAAGCCTTTAATTTCAGATGGGTAAGAGAAAGGGTTCCTTTTATCTCATATTACCTTTCTTGCCATTTCATGTGTTCAAACAAGTAGAAACATTCAGGTTAGGTACTATCCACTGCACTTTGTCTGATTATGTACAACCAGCAGCAACTACACACTGTCACCAAAATTTCCAGACTGTAAATACAGACATTCTTCAAATCTCACCTTCTCACTGTTTGTTATAGTCCATTATATGAAAATCTACTTCTCTGCTCATGACTCACTGATACACTCATGTTCTTCTACAGTGCTGCTGCAAGCAAATCCTACAACATCTGCCAGATCATGTATTAATTCATTACAATTTGGAATATTCTGAACTGACCCTCTGTAAGTCTTTATGTCAACAATCGTGCTTTAAAATTCAATTTGACTTGAAGAGTCCTCTCAAAAAAAAACCCCAAACCAACTCATGAAAAATAATTATCCTTTTTCTTTTTCATTTGCTTGGAAACTTTCATAAAGAGCATAATGGTTAACTGCTAACACCTGAATCTTAAATGACCCGATCAATGCACTTAGACTGCCATTGCATAATGCAACATGTTCTTTTCCTAGAAAAATAGTAGTACAGTCTTCTGTGCAACACACAGTGCAAGTGGAGAAGCAATTTAGGCGAGTCAATAACTTCCATCTGTTCTGAAGCAGTGAGCATGAAAAGAGTTTCTTTATTCTGCTATAAATTCATGGCAATGCCTCTTCAGTTTTATTTGTGCCAAGGTGTGCCATTAGTGTATCCTGCAACTATTGCTTGTCCTGTACATATTTCTGAGTGACATCCATACAAAAAGGTGAACTGCTACCTCAGACGCTTGCAGTCTGGTCCTCCAGCATTGCTTTTCTGCCCCTTGTAGGATGTGTATTTATTTCTTTTCCCTGACCTGTCTGAATAACACAACAAATCTCTCTCAGCTTTGCTTCATATGAGTTCATTGAAAAGTATATGTTCCTCATACTTTTTGAGTTTATTAGTATATATATTTGAATTAATCTCCTTTCCTTATAAACATATGCTGAAATTTTTGTCTTGATTTAACCATTGGACAAAGCTCTTTTTCCGTATGCAAATGGTGCATGTTGTTTGGAATGGTCTTAGGACATTGCTTTCATAGAATCATAATCTTCACTATACTCTTGGCTAAATAAATAAATACCTGAAATGTATTTCTTTCTTTTCACATGGTTATTTTACATACATCCTGCTCTAAGAAGCAAAAAGCTGTAAAGTTTAGTCTTTTACGCATGGCAAAGGATTTAGAATAATTTTGCCTATGGCAGGATCCTACCAGTTCTGTTCCATTGGAGCTGTGTTTGAAGAAATCTCCTTTCTCTCCATCAAGTCTGTCTGGAGAATTCCTTAGAGCTGCAGCCATTGGGAGTAAGCCATATCAGGTGGCTGTGCACATGATGGAGCAATCTAGGGATAGGAAGAAAGAAATATAGCTCACTGTTGTTTTTAGCTTTGGCTCCTCTGAGGCTCCAAACTCTGTGTTGAACCTCTAAGAGTCACAGCACAAAAACACAAGTTAAGTGAAAGAAAAATTTAATTAATTGATTACAGGAAGTTCATGAGTTTGGGAAAGTACTGTACAAACATACAAGAACAATGAGCTTATATGTTGCCCGTACAAACACAGTGAGTTAAATCATTATGCCAGAGATGGCTGGGGTGATGGGAGCCCTGGGAGTCTCAGGCCAAGGCTGTGTTCTGCAGTATTGTGTCTGGCTCTCAGTTGGCTGCCTTGGACAGCAGAAGAACAGAGGATTATGGGCTAAGTCACGAATGTACTACTGTGGCCCCAGCAGGAAGCTTCTACATCCAGATTTCCCAGGTGGTAATGACAACAAAGATACACTCCTTCTGTGTCTGAGAAGATTTTCTACCCAGTTTGTTGAGAGAGGACAAAACTACAGAGCTGCTATAATTATTGCTGCATGCAAAGAGCAGTTTCAGAGGAATTGGTTAAAATGATTGAACATCCCTCTTTAAGAAATGAAATTACCTCTGAAGAAGAAAGCCTGGCAACCTTAAAGTCTTTGTTTCTAGATATGAATTGCCCCAGTCTTTGGGCAAACTTGAGTTGTGGACCCTGGAAGGGTTGGGGTCCAGATGGTCTTGCATAGTCAGAACAACAGAATGTACACAGAGATAGACTCATAGCTGGGTTTGTGTACTCAGAACATCAAGAGTTTGAAAGAAACTAGACTCAGTCCTCAGTTAAATGTAAGAAGATAGAAATAAGATCACAAAGGCTCCAGCTGTGGTCAGCTGCAGAATGAACACAGGAACCTATATACACACTCAGTGTTTCTGAGTATTTGTCTTTCATTGTAATGACATCATTCTTAGATTTGCTCCTTTTCTGTCTAGTCTTAAACTTGGTGTCATTCTGTTGTGCCCAGTCTATAAACAGATTTTTAAATGGGTCCTACAAATGAGTACAGATGCACTTAATATAGAAACCTCAGGATACTGAAAAAAAAAGGTGCGAAATCATTGTCCAAAATCATATGCAACCTGTAGCTTTTGTTTTCTTGTTGCAAATATTTTTCTGAACAGTATCAAAGTAAACAAAATCAATTACTCCACCTTTCCCTTACTCCAGTTACCTGCAGTTTTCTTTCACTCCTTGTTAACATATCTTGTTGGCTCCAATATGACTCAAGGTGTACATTTTGTTTAGTATGTGTATGAGGACTGGCAGAGATGAGGTTAACTTTTCCTACAGCAGCCCATAGAGCACTCTGCTTTGTATCTGTAGCAAGAATGGTGTTGAGAACACATCAGCATTTTGGCTACTGTTGAGTATTGCTCCCACAGCATCCAGGATCTCTGCATCCCCACCCCACTCCTAGAGGCCAGTAGGCTGGGGATGGGGAAGAGGCTGGAAGGAGACACAGAACAGCTGATCCAAACTGAGTAAAGGAGTAATTCCATATCATATGAATTCATCTCAAAAAAAAAAAAAGCTAAGAGAAAGGAGGAGGGGAAAGTACTCATTAGTAAGGTGACTGTCTTCCAAGGCAATCACTGCGAGTACTGAAGCCCTATATCCCAGAAAATGGATGGCCATCTCCTGCTGATGGGAAGTAGAAAATAACACCTTTTCCTTTGCCTTGATTCTTTGTACAGCCTTTGCTTTTCTTTTTTAAACTGTGTTTGTCTCAACCTCCAATTTTTTCGCCATATTTTCTGCCCCTCCCCTGCTGAGGAGGAGGAGTGAGAAAATGGCTTGGTGAGCTCCTGACAGCCAGCAAAAGTCAACTCACCATTGTAGGATTTGATGGACAACGACTTAACAATGAAGCTCAGGATTTATTTGCAGTTTCCAAGTGATGTTGGACAAAACACCTACGTCCTATTTTGTCTTTACCTTTTGTCTACGTGTGTATTCACAGGTATACAAAACTGACATTTTCCCCTTTGAATACAGGACTCTGATGGTGTATCTGTGGAGCACTTGTGTCTACACACTGGGGAATGCACAGCACAGGAGCTCATCATAATTATGAAATGAACCTCTGGCTAAGCAGTTGTTTGTGTTCCTCTTCAGGAACCTCTTAGACATATTCAGAGAATAAGTAGCAAGCCTGAAAAACTGTGTTAGTTCCTCACTTTCTCCTGCCTTCTTTCTTGAAAGGCTCTGTAGACCCTGATACCACATGACAGAATATCTGCTGCATGTTCTCTCCCATCATGTGACTAGGTGTCACATGAAGAGGTAAACCCTGGTACTTATGGTTATAGGATAGATAAAATGTGATGAGGGAAGAATATCTAAAGAAGGCTGTCCAGTGCATTCATAAATGTTAAACACTTCCACTTTTCCAGATGAATATATTTTTCTTATTTGTTTTTCCCTCAAATAACAGCCCTCAGTTGCAGTCAGCCAATGGGTTTTGTAACTCTTCTTCATTACAATGGACTTGTCAATTCATTTGCAAGAGTCAGATGAGTGCAGAATTTATGATTGCAACATGAAGATAAATGTTTTTAAATAAAAACACAGATAAATAATAGGAATATAATAAAATGATGCAAAAATAATAATGTTGCAAAAATCAGTCAAATTTTGCTAGTCATGTTAAATGGATACCAACAAAGGTAATAAGTTCAATTTTCTACTGAGAAGCACAGCCAAGGGAAAATGCAGACCTTGGTCTTTCCAGCTGAACTACTCCTCTTCATGTTTGATTGCTAAGGAACTGCTAATTTGTTTTATTTCTGTGCCTGGAAATAGAAATGCTGTTTGACTGGCGGAAAGGTCTTTATGCATGAGTTTCGCTGCATCTATCTCTCTGTCAATAAATCTGCTAAAGTAATTGGAATGAAATACAAGATATATTAACCAGCAAGGACTGTTGAAATCTCTGCTTTCAATCTGCCCCTTAGAAATAAATAATTAACATAAAGAAGCTATAATCAAAATCAGAGCCAACTTTAATAAACCAAACCATTGTGAATATTCTTCTAAACAAAGAAGTCCTCATTATCCAAAGTGTACCCATCCAGCAAGATTAATTGGCTAATCATTGTTATCCTCAGAGGTGACTTTAAACTATGTATATGTTTTCTTTAAAAAAAAAGGCAAAAGTGAAGAGATTTTTCTAGTAAAATGTATCAATGAACTTAGTTTTTCTGCAGTGGAACAGCCCTGGAGACTGCTAGCCTGGTTTACAATTGTATTTGAGAGACAGAGATGGATATAAGTGTTCAAATGCTATGAATTTATCTGCTTACTTTGATTTTTGCACATGAAATCTATGCTTTATTAGCAACACCCTTGTAAGTATATAACAATATACATTAAAGCAGAATAAGTTTATGTGTTTACTGCTGTTTCCCCTGTTCTTCCAGTTTTCAGAGTTATTGATAACCTCATGTTCCTCTGGGAAAAAGAAGGCAGCAACCCACCTAGTTGAAATGCTATAAAATACACTTTACACACAATTGCCTCTTATAGTTGAATAAAATATCAACTCAGTCTTTTCCCAATACCACAAAGCATCATTTGTACTCATAACCTCTTTTGGCACAGTCCAGCTTACCAACCTCTCCTCTTATATATCAGGCCAGATGTAAACTGTCAAAGTAATTATCAGCTGAGTACAGATATTCTTGAAAGGTTTTGACTGCCACATTTATCTCACTGCCAGTTGGTGAGTCCATCTCAAAAACCAGTGAAGAAGGAGATCTTGATTCAACAGCTGGTGAAATTAATAAGCATTTAGGATCAGCAGTAGGTTTTCACTTCTGTACATTTTCATTTTAGACTCTGTAGTCCTCCAAGGTACTAAGCACCTCCATGTACCACAAGCTGAAAAGGAGTTTGAAATCTCAATAACCCCCTCAGTGTCAAAACGGAAACTGCTAAAGTTACTCATCTCCCTGAAGACATTGGTATACTGCTTGTGAAGATATGGGTTCAAATATGGCTGCTGGCTTGTAGTGAGGTTTTATGCCACATCCCACTACTTTTCATGGCTGAAAAACTTTATCATGAAATATTCAGGTGCATGGGAGATCATATCTGTTTGGGTTGCCCAGACCTTTCACTAGACATGATAATCAACCTTTCTGTGGTTCAAAATGTCTCAGGATCTATTTATTTTCTTTTTTTTTGTTGTTGTTGAAAGGCTGATGAATAATGTATGCTGCTGAATATTTTTCCCCTAAGAATTAAAAATATTTATTAGAGAATTGAATATGCACCTACTCGTACAATCTGGAGATGTATAAAGAATTTGGCAGGCAATAAGAACAGAATGTTAAACTGTTTTTCATGTAAGATTCAGCATGCTTTCCTAGTAATAATACAGTAACACTACAGGTTGAAATCCAGCAAATAGAAAGTATCTTGAGTGAGTTTCAAAACATGACATTATGTCTGAAATATTACACAGTGGCTACTTGTTCGTCATGCTTACGCAATATTGCAAAATGAAAGGGAGAGTGCTCACATGACAGTATATGATACACTGTCTTGTTCGATAGCAGATTTTCCCGCAAGTTTCTCAGGAATCCTGGTGATTTGTTACTGTAAGGCATTTTTTCCAGTGGCAAATGCTGGTAGCAGATTACCAAATCCACTGTGAAAGATGACTCATTCCTCCCATTCCTCCATGGTCACACAGCGTTCTTGGCAGAGGAAATATTCACTTCACACTTGCGTGATTGAGGTTGTTCTAATGTGGGTGTGAAGTATGTCTAGGAATCAGGGAATTAAAGGCAGGATCCACCCAGCAGTACTGTCAGTTACAGAAACTGAATTTGCATCTCAGTTCCCAATGAAAATGGAGACCTGAACCACCAGTGCTTTACTCATCCCTGACAGAAACAATAATAATAGAAATAAAACTACATTTAATGAAAGAATCTTGCTGTAGATGCCATTGGAGGCATAATTCAAAAGTGAAATTAAAGTAACTCTACACTAAATAATAATATAAAATCAATGACTACCTGAAAATGAAACCTGCTTTATTATGCAATTATATTCCAAGAGAAGCAAATAAAGTGTTTGGGGCTTTCACCAATGACCCAGTGGAAGCATAAGGAAACATTTCAGGTGTAAGAATTCACGCTACAATTTTCATTTAAACAGTCCGTGCTTAAAGTTCGCAGCATGGCAGCTCACAATAGCTGGTCCTAAAAAAGCCTTTAACCCAAGCAAGCTGAGGTGGAAGTAGCTACCTTTTGCCCTGAAGTTACATACAGTAAGTTAAATGAGGTTCTTTATCTCAGAGAGTCCGATGTCTCAAACCCAGAGGTCTCGTTTTTCAATGAAGTGTATTTATTTCCCTGGTTGTAATTATTATTAGGAGGCAATTCCCTGCCTACTTCAGGCGGGACATGTGCAGCCACAAATATCAGATTTATGTCCATGAAGAGGAGAAGCAAATATCTATCCAGTACACTGCAGAGGTAAGGGTGCGGGTAGAAGAGGGATTGAGGACACTAATGTGATTTATACTTTTTATTTGCTGATTTCTTTCACTCCCTTCTGAAGGCATCTAGGTGCAAAAGGTGAAATACAGCAGCACACTGTTGTGGTAAAGGGTGGGGTGAGACAACTCTGGTGTTGATTATCTGGGTCCTTCCAAGTCGTATAACATTTCTTTTTTTCCCAATCAGACTACTTGTTTTCAGTCTTGGGACACAGTGTCTGCCTGCAGGGAAATACCATTTATCCTTGTGCATACTGGTAATAAAACTTAGTGTTCTGGGTTGCCAGGTGGGGACACGAGCTGAAGTAACTTAAATTTTCAGTAGGAACCCCCTAAAAGTGCAATTGCTACATTTCACTCTGAAATAGAGCACAACATCAGGAATACTGGACTTCAGCTTGGCTCTCTTCTTTGTTTGCTTTCTTTTCCTTGAGGTGCTTCAGTTTAATGAGTTTGTGTTTTGCTGCTTCTCAGTATTTACAAGGCAGGTCTCTAGCGTGTTTGGCCCCGGTTCAGAAAATGAAACTGAGCTCTTCATTAGCCAAAACCCAGCAGTTCCTCCATGTTCTTTGTCTGTGTAGTCTAACACTTGAACACCTCTGTTCTATGGCCCTAAGCATTATCTGCTTAGCATCCCCAAATTGTCATACCCAACTGCTCCACCTTTAATACTGCTTCAGTTCTCATTTTTCATTATCTTTAAATATATGTATTGTTCTCTGTAAAGGTGTCTATTTGCAAAGTAAAAGAAGAAGCATTGCATGCAATTATTGGATTATATTGATCTCTTGGAGATTAAAAGGCTAACAAAAATTAGTAAGTCGCAATAGTAAACATAAAGAAAAGAGGAAAAAATGTTGGCCAATTCAAACTTGCCAACAGTGGTCAGCAACACAAAACTTACAGTAGTCTTTTCTTTTGTTGTCTCCACTCCACGTGGAACGCATACAAGACACACAGGTCCCATGAACAAATGACATTCAGAAAATAATACAGACCTTTTCAGTCAATTAAATGCAAACATAAACATGTTGAGTGAGGGAGTCAAGGCCTACACTAGTCATTACGTCTCTTACATTCTTTGAACTTGCTTTGGTGCCAGTGGGTTAATTTTCAGCTTGTACAGCCCCATTCAGCATCTCCCTGCTATCCTAGCACAGTCTCATACCAGAGCATTTGCCTCCAGTTCTCAGACATTCAGCAATCAGTGGGAAGCACTGCAGAGAATTTCCACCATGATACTCCCTTTGTCTTCATCCTGCCAAATGTTCACTGTAATGAAATCTTGTAAGTACTAGTGCCTCTGAATTGTTTTCCAAGTCCAGAATGGTCTTGGCATGGCTCAGAGATATGTAGGAGTAAGTAGATAGAATAAAAACAGTCTTTCTTTTGGAAGGGACCTACAACAACCATCTGGTCCAACTGCCTGACCAATTCAGGGCTGACCAAGTTAAAGAGTGTTATTAAGTGCATTGTCCACATGTCTTTTAAACACTGATAGGCCTGAGGCACCAACCACCTGTCTAGGAACCCTGTTCCACTGTTTGTGTACCCTCCTGGTAAATAAATGCTTCCCAGTGTCCATTGTGAACCTGCAGTTTTGAATCATGCCCACACTTCCTTTCACAGAATACCAGGGAGAAGAGATCAGCACCTCCCTCTCTACTTCTCCTCAGGAAGCTGTAGAGTGCAATGAGGGTCAGACAAATGTAATGTATTACTTTACACAGTCAATAATATTAGAAGAGAATAAGGTACTAGGCTGTCGAAATATTTAAACACTAGACTGCAGTTATATTCTGGCATTCTGATGTTTCCATATTTCTTATAGATTCTCTTGGACACAATATATGGACCCCAAGTTGACCACAAACCTTTTCCAAGTTATCCAAGCCTATTTTCCTGTGCTAGCTGTTTTATTTTTGAGCAACTCCTATCCATTTGTTTTTCATATAGCAATCTCATAATCAGTTGTATTTATGCAATCTTCTATGGATATATTACCCAAGTTTAGCATTCACCCCCTCAAAAATTATTTCCTCAAACATTTGTCCTGCAACAGAAATGTATGTCCTATATATACTATAACTCAGTGTTTAGAGAGGCTTTGTTGTGCATGGGATAGTCTTCTGGGATACATGGCAATAAGTCCTGGTGCCAAACCAATGTATTGGGAATAACCATGTAAAAGAGATTCAAATTGTTAAACCCAGGCAATAAAGGATGTTACAGTGAACATACTCTGGCTCGGTCTTGCACTAGTTTAGCATAGGCACATTCGTAGTAGTTATTAGAATCTTCTGTTAGCTTCACATGAAGACATTTGTTTAGCCTGAGGGCTAACTAGAGGGAGACAATGAGAGGAAGTGGATATAGTTGCAACATGTTCAGATGTGGTAAACTGAGCTTATTTCACCCCAAAGTCTTAAAGGAATATAGACATGCATTTTGTGCACTGTCACAGAATTGTTTCATAGGGATAATACTCTCAAATTCACTCTGTAGATACCCTGAATCCAGTTAAGTAAACAAAGCATTATTGTTTAGTAGAATGACAATGAAACCCATACTTCAAGGTAAATGATTCAACATGATCCACCAAAGGTTGATACTTGCTAGAAAACAACTGCCAGGATTAATCCATAGACCAAAGAATAATAAAGTGCAGGCAAGCCATGTTATATATCACTTGGATGGGCATTGGAATATTATATATTTCATCACTTTAAGTGGTTCCTTCATCAAGCAATTTTTGCAAAGCAAAGCCAAAATCCTTGAACATAAGGGCTAAAGGGAAGGCATTAAGTACATGTTGTCCTTATAACCACTGGATTTTGCTCACAAATTAGAACTGTCTTTAAAAGTGAAATTCCTTATTTTATTGGCATGTTCTCATGTTTGTTGGAGAAGGTTTTTCTCCTTTGGCTTACTGCTTTTTCTGTTACATATCCTTATTTCATCAGTTATATGCACTGAATGTGATTCCAATCTCTTTCTCCCTTGTTTGTTGGACCACTGAACCAGGGTAAATGAAGGCACATGGCCAACCATATGGTAACAATAACAGCAGTGCTGCAGTAGAGGAAGATCAAGAGTCGCATATACATAAGGTAATATGGAATATATTTATATAATTTTGAAGAATATCACTAGTCTGTTTTCTTCAGTAATATTTATGTTCTTTGGAGTGACAGAATGAGGTCAAATCCAAGATGCACTATATTGAAGGCACCAGTCAAGAAAAACTTGTCCCTTTCATCTGTTCTAAATTGTGATCTTGCATATAACTTTTGGAAATTATAATATATCAAGCAGTATTGCTATTTGCCTGGGAAAAAATTGCAATTTTCTTCTCAGAAAACCGATATAATTAAAATAAATTATATAAGAGAATGACTTGTGTTTCAAAGAGTGGAGATAAAATTTATGTTCTGTACCACTTCCCATTGTTTTCAGAATACCCCATTTATTGGATCCATTTCTTATATTAAGTGGGATAAATAAAGTGCTCAGAAAAGTGGTGGCACAAACATATAAACCTGGTTATAATTATTAATTAAAATTTTCTGCTCAACTATAAAATGGTGTCTGTGAAAAATCATTCAAAAATATCTTTGTCTCATTTAAGCAAATCCCATCTTAATCACCAGCAGCTCTGAAAGCTCCTCTGTTATGCTATACCATGAGTCTCAGTTTAGTTTTGAGCTGCCTAACATGAAACTGGTTTATGGCTTTTCAGTCACCTGAACAGGTGAACAGGAAGGATGGCAAAAAGTAATGCACAGGATTGATCCTACCAGAATTGGATAGGAATGCAACACTTTGAAATACTTTTTATATGAAGTGGAAGCACTGGAGTTTTCATGAGAAATAGGGGAGAACATTGTTTGAAACTGTAGATTTAAGTAAAGAAGGAATAGGTTAATTACTTTTAAATATTCATTGAGTCTGTTTTAGATACTAAAACTAAGCTGAATGTTCACACTCAAATAAACAAGGAGACTCATAAATTTATATTCACAAACTGAAAACTTCTATCAAACAGTATTCTTCATTTTCCCATGCCATTATGACTGTCAACTACAGCTTGTTTATGTACAAGACTGTTTATCAGAGTCTATTTTAATGCCAATGGCCAAAGACATCTCAGACTATCTGGTACTGGGTGGGGGCATAATCACAGAGGGCACTATCTGATGGGAAATTGAGACAATTTACCTTTTCTGGATTTTTTTTTTTTCCTGGAGTTCTTGAGAGGTGTATAAGAAAAGAGTCTTTTGAGGTTTGATTACAATGAAGTCCTAGTTTGAATGAAGATCTATAAATATTCTGTGATGTTCTTAAAGGCCATGTTCAGGCTGTGCAATTCAGTGTTACCTGAGCTAGTGCCAAATACAAAGCTAGGTAGGAGAGTCAGCAAGAAGCCACTGAGTAAAAAGCTTGTGAAGCCTAGGTTAGTCCTTTAGAGCTAGCTCAAGTCTCTCCACAGTCACAGGGTGTTTGCTTTAAATATTTACTTGTGTGAAATATCCTTCTCTCCTTATTGCTGAGAAATTTTATGTCATAGCAATATTTGCAGACTCACATATATTCAGACCTACTGCTTGAAATTGAATGATATCTCTTTTCTGTCTCTTTTGTAAATCCTGGCAAGATTTCCACCATGCTGTGTACCCAGTAGAGCTCAGTTAAATTATCATAGTAAAAATAAAAGACTGTAGGAATGACTTTTGGATAGTGTAGGGTAACCTGTTTCATTCCATGCTCATCCACACAAAGTACCATAGTTTCACCAAAATGTTGTCACTGAATTTTAGAGAGCAAATAAATGCCAGCCACATTCCTATGCCTAAACAAAGATTTGATGCAAGTTTAAAATTGCACTGGGTATGCATGTATGAGTCTCAAGTACTAACTTCCACTCAGTCTGCACCTGGTTCTGTAGGTAAAGCACCGGTACTAAACTGTTAATTGTATGTGATTAGAAAGGAAGAGGAAATCTTGCTGGATCAACTATGATTTAAGAAATTCGCTTTTTGTTTATAGGATGGGGATACAATCAGCTGCAGTTTAATGTGCTGGTTTGGCAAGGCAACTGAGGCACCATAAGTGGCTGCATTAATGTGCTGGTTTGGCAAGGCAACTGACGCACCATAAGTGGCTACACGTGTGTTCTTGGCACACCTAGATGAAAACTAAAATGTGTTCGTTTAGCTAACAAGCTTAGTTTGCTATTGAAACAGGTGGGCAGATATATGGTGCACCTGAAGAATGTTACTTGTTAAATTTATGCCAGTTTTAATTGTTCCAATGTTCTTTGATGTCGGGAGTTAGCTTCAAGAAGAGTTTTGATACCAAGGGTTGAAAACACCCCTTATCTTCAAATCTGACACTGAGGCATAGAAGGTATACGCCAAGTGAAGGCAAGAAGACTTCCTAACTGGGAAATAAAAAGGAAAAGTAGTAGAGAAAGATTAAGATAACACGCATGGAAGGTCTGATCTTCCTTTCCAAATATATTTTGCTCTTAGCCAATAAGTAGATCTTTCCTTTTTTTAAGCTCACAAATTAGACCATGTTTCATGCAGCTTTTTTTTTGCTTCCACAGTAAATAGTTTTGGTAGGTTGAAGAGAAGTTCATTCATACAGCTTTTTGCTTCCCCATATAACCCTGAGGTTATAAAAAAATGCCACTAATGGAGTTGCTCAGGAGTACATCCTCTGAGTTCAGGCCCATATTCATATATTGTTTCAAGGGAAATTGAAGCTGCAGCCTGTCTTAACAGACTGGTTCATGTAACACCCATGAAACCAAAAGTTTCTAAAGCTTTTGTGGCAATCTTGCTGTATACTGTACTGTATAGAGTATGAACCA